>NW_012121154.1:6707837-6735535 GCF_000951035.1 Colobus angolensis palliatus | reverse complement strand
TGGTGTTGTGTACCTATACTCCCAGATACTCAGGAAACTGAGGTGGGAGGATAGCTCGAGCCCAGGAGGTTGAGGCTGCAGTGAGCCAAGTTCATGCCACTACACTCCAGCCTGAGCGACAGAGTGAGACCCTGTCTCAAAAAAAAAAAAAATTAAAATTAAAAAGTGTGCAGTATTTTTTCATATATTCATGCTTTCACAACCATCATCACAATCTAATTTTAGAACATTTTCTTTACTGCTAAAAGAAACCTTACATGGATTAGCAGTCAATCAGCATTATCACACACTCCTATTGTCCAACAAGATCAATTGTTAATCTGCATTCTACCTCCATAGATTTGCCTGTTGTGGATATTTTATGTATATGAATCATACAATATGTGGCCTTTTGTGATTGGCTTCTTTATTTACCATAATGTTTTTCAAGGTTCATACATTGAACACAAAAGTCATTCCATGTACCAATATGCCATTTCTTTTCATTGTTAAATAATACTTCATTGTATGGATGTGCCACATTTTACTGATCCATTCATCAGTTGATGGACATTTGCATTGCTTCTACTTTTTGGCTACTGGGAATAATGTTGGTGTAAACACCTGCCTATCTCCACAATAGGCAAATCTATGGAGACAGAATGCAGATTTACAATTGATCCGGCTGGAAGATGGGAGTGGATGATAATGCTGATTGACTGCTGATCAGTGTAGGGTTTCTTTAAGCAGGGAAGAAAATGTTTTAATATTAGATTGTGATGCTGCTGTAAACATTTATGCACACGTTTTTGTGTTTTCTATTCTCTTGAGTATGTAAATAGGAGCGGAATTGCTGCATCATATAGGAACTCTATGTTTAATTCCCAGGAAGGATGTAGTGACGTTATTGTTACGGGATCAAGTCACAAATTGACTCTTGGAATCAACTGGTGAGTCCATTCTATACCAAGCTCACATGATGGTTACTTTTATGTGTCAACCTGGCTAGGCTCTGGTCAAATAAAAGTCTAAATGTTTCTATATTGTACTTGTTAGATGTGATGAACATGTTAATTGGTTGACTTTGAGTAAAGCGGATTGCTCTTCATACTATGAATAGGTCTCATGTAATCAGTTGAAGGCTTTAAGAGCAAAGACCGAGGTTGCCCAAATAGGAAGGAATTCTATGTGAGTTTCCAGCCTTTGGACTCAAGACTGCAACACTGACTCTCAGACTTTTCAGCCTACCAGCCTACTTGCAGATTTTCGACTTGCCAGGTCCCACACTCATATAAACCAATTTCTTAAAATAAATATCTCTGGATATATATCCATCCTCCTGACCTGTTTCTCTAAAGAGTCCTGTCTAATCCACCACATGATTTAAGATTGAGGGAGATGTGGTTTCACACAAGACATCAAGGTTCTGGTAAGAAGGACAAGAGGTCCAAAATATGTGTTGGATGATAAAATCAATGTGGATACTACTAGAAATCTTCTAATGTTTTAATCTAATATCCAACTTGCTCTGAAAAGTTCACTTGCAATGTCACTTTCTATATTAATACACACAATAATAACACAAATATTTCATTTTTTTGAGATGAAGTCTCACTCTGTCACCCAGGCTGGAGTGCAGTGGTGTGATTTTGGCTCACTGCAACCTCCACCTCCGGGGTTCAAGTGATTTTCCTGACTCAGCCGCCCTAGTAGCTAGGATTACAGGCATCTGCCACCACCCCTGGCTAACTTTTGTATTTTTAGTAGAGATGGACTTTCACCATGTTGGTCAGTTGGTCTCAAACTCCTGACCTCAGGTGATCTGCCCACCTCAGCCTCCCAAAGTGCTGGATTACAGGTGTGAGCCCCCATGCCTAGCCAACACAAGTATCTTTTAAAAGGTGGAGGAGAGCTCTGATTAATATGTTATGTTTTCTTTCTCTGCTCTATTAAGATATTATTAGCATATGTTACTTATTTTCCACCTTGGACATTTTTGAAGAAACAAAGTCATTGGATGGCATAGAACAAACATGTTTTAATGTATAAAATGATTGTGGTGTATGTCAGATCTATGAGTTTGGGTATAAGCACTTCATAGATGTTGCCAGAGTGAGAAGTTTGGGGTAAAAGTAAATATAGGCATACAGAGAGAAGTAGCAACAAGGAGCTGTCAAATACTTCTCTAATACCAATCTCACAAAGGTTTCCATTTATTTTATAGTTGTACAGATTCCCAGTGAATCCCAGGATTTGAATTCATTAGACGTTGCAATAGTTATTCTCTAAAAATAACTAGGAGCTTATTTACTAAGTATCAGTATATATATGTACACATAAACATATACACACATTTGGTCTGAGTCTAATGGGATCTGGCAAGTGCTAGGTGGACATGTTCAGAAGCATTTCTAGACGATACCAATAAATATGGAAATATAGGAATAATAAAGCATAGCATGTAAACCTATGCAAATTACAATAAATTTTATTGAATTCCCATTATGGGCAGCACTGTGTTTGGCACTTAGGATAAAAAGGTACATGAGGCTGATGACATCTCCCACAGATGTAAAAGTCTTGTTGAAACAGACAGCAGAAGCACTGTTTCCATCAGTCTGCTTTACTCTGCAAGTAGCCACACATCCAAATCACTTTGAGTTAAATAAAAAATAAATATATCACAATGTCACATCCTAAGGTAGGGAGGATAAGGATAAGTTAATTGGCAAGTCCTGCCTCTGCTTCCCTTGACTTTCTTCACTTTGCTTGTTCTTATGTGGCAGTGGTGTGGACCACATACCCAAGGTTTATGATTTTTAGAAGAATGAGAATCCTATAATTCTAAGTTTTAGCCTTTCATGTCAGAGTCTTGGATAGTACCTGTCATTGAAACTAAAAACAATCTCTGAAACCACAAGGTTGCTGTACAATAAGAAGAGAGAAGTGGCCGGGTGCGGTGGCTCAAGCCTGTAAACCCAGCACTTTGGGAGGCCGAGACGGGCGGATCACGAGGTTAGGAGTTTGAGACCATCCTAGCTAACACGGTGAAACCCCGTCTCTACTGAAAAATACAAAAAGCTAGCCGGGCGAGGTGGCTGGCCCCTGTAATCCCAGCTACTCGGGAGGCTGAGGCAGGAGAATGGCGTAAACCCGGGAGGCGGAGCTTGCAGTGAGCTGAGATCGGGCCACTGCACTCCAGCCCCGGGGACAGAGCAAGACTCCGTCTCAAAAAAAAAAAAAAAAAAAAAAAATAAGAAGGGAGAAGAATGAGTTACTATGGAAATATGGAAAAAGCATCAATTTTCTTAATAAATATAAAAACACAAATCATGTGTGCCAAATTTAAGAAAAACACAATTATTACTACAATAACTCAGAGAAAATAATTAACAGATTTGGAATTAATGGGAAGTCTTAATGGAAGGTGTATGTGAAACTGTTACAGTAAAGGTAAGAGTTAGAAAAGAGAGAATTTCATATATATATATCTCCTGAGCAAAGACACAGAGACAGCCTTGCACAGATGTGTTTAAGAAACAATGAATAAACCCGATTGTTTGAACACCATGTGTGGAGCATTTGACAGAACCCAGATTACAAAAGGTCTTATACGAGTTTGAGGAATTAGTATTAATCCTTTGACAGCAAATTATACAATTGTACAGAAAAATCAATTGATGCCATCTGAGGCCTAAATTCTAGTTTGCTACTAACTTTGCAACCTCTGGTAAACCACGTAAATTGCCTAGGTTTAAATTTTCTCATTAATCAAATGAGTAGGTTGGGATATGTGATTCCTAATTTACTTTCCAGACTTTATTTACTTTTGACTCTATAAAACTCTGAAACGACATCAATGTGAAAGTCGTTCAGCAAAGGAGGAATACAGAAAGCACTGGATTAGAAAGGCAGGACTTATAAAAGTGTTTGAACCACTCTGAATGTAAAGGATGTAGCTTCAGGGGGTTCAGGTAGGAGACAATTATTGTTTGGGGTCATGTGATAAGAACCCTAACTAGAACTGAAGCTCTGGGAATAGAAACAAAAGAATAGTTGATTTTGAAAAGAAAACATTTTTGGAGATTTAAGACTTTTGACAAGCTTGATGATAGGGAATAAGAAGGTGAAATAAATCAGGATCAATCTAGGAACATTAGCCTGAGTAAGGTATGAAACGTCAAAAATAAGGAAATTAAGAGCAGGAGACGGTTTGGGGAAAAGATGTCACTGAGCTCTCTAAATAAAGACAGCCATCGGACTTTAGAACACATGCTGAAATGTGGCTGAGAATGGTGGATATGAGACTCATTCACAGAGGGGCAATGAGTGATAAGATAAAAATAAAGATAAGATCAGAAACCATACAGAACAAAATGGAAAGAGGCAACATGATGATTCAAGGGTATGTGCATTTTGAAGCAGTCAATGTGAAGGGGAAATTTAAGAAGGGAGGAAAAGAGAGCTGTGTTCTGAAACTGAAGAAAACCAAGTTGAGGCTGCAAATAGCTCACGGAGAGCAAGAATAGAGACGTGGATATTAAATGTGGCAAAAAGGAGACCAAACATTGGTGACCTTGAAAATAAGAGTTTGGGTAGGGTGAGAAAAGTAGTATTATGTAATAAGGAGTAAGAGACAGGAAAGGGGCCAGGGCAGACTCATATTTAGAAACTTTGGTTTCGCAAGAAAAAAGGCTGTGATAGGGCTACATCTCAAAACAGAAAAGCATGTGCTCAGGGAGGAAAATTCAGTACATAGAAAAGAAGTTTAAAAGAGGGAATCATTAATAGAGAAAAGTAGCAGGTGATGTGATAGAGCTTAAGATGAAGAACACAAGTGTGGGTGGAGCCTTCAAGAGAACCTGACACCATTCTCATAGGTACACACTGAGGTAGGGAGGGAAGTTGCCTTTGGAGAAATTTTGATTTTGGTTGCAGAAAATACCGAGTAGCTAATTGAATGTTCATTATTACTTTGACACCTATTAAGCATGTATTATATTCCAGGAACCATGGTAAGTGCTTTCTGCACGGAATTTAATTATCACAACAAGCTTATGAGATAATTAAGATTTCATGGGATAACTGACATTTTATAGATGATAAAACGTAAGGCTTAATGTTTAGGCAACTTACCTAATATCACAGGACAATCAAGGTATGATGTAAAACCAGACCTGTCTAACTCTGCTTTCAACCATTATCCATGTCCTTCTGTTATGTCGGCCTCAATCTCTTTCATAAATTAAAAGAGAACATAAGCCGGGGGCAGTAGCTCCCAGCATTTTGGGAGGCTAAGGTGGGAGGATCACTTGAGCCTAAGAGTTTGAGACCAGCCTGGCCAACACGGCAAAAATTTGTCTCTACAAAAATTAGCCAGGCGTAATGGCATGTGCCTGTAGTTCAACTACAAGGGAGGCTAAGATGGGAGAATTGCTTGAGCTCCGGGGCTCGAGGCTGCAGCAAGCCAAGATCATGCCACTGCCCTCCAGCCTGGGTGACAGTGAGAGCCCGTCTCAAAAAAAAAAAAATACAATAAAAGAGGACATCATTTGCTGACATTTAGAGTGAGTGTGGCATATGTTTGTGGACTAGATTTGTAACCTATTTTATTACTTAGAAACATAGTCTAGGGTGGACATAAAATATGAAAGCTTAAATATATCTGAGCCCTAAATTTCTACCTTGAACAGAGCTGGGAAAACAAGGATATTAAGGCTTATTGTTGCCTTACCTGTGAATTCATGGCTTTGCTATTCTCCAGTAGGGAGCAGCACACAACCACCTATGCAACCATTTACTCTTGTCGCAAATAATACAAGACAAAGAAAACCTTTTGAAGATTCCACTATAAGTAGTGAAGAAACTGAACCTCTGATAATTGGGTCCTGCCTTCAGAAAGCTTTTAATGAAATACATAGATTATAGTTTTACCCTTTATTGGATTATATATGCATTAGTTAAAAGAGCTATTTTGTCACTCCTATTTGAGAATCGTAAGAGAGCTTCTTTGAAATACTCTTGATTATAGATTGATGTAAAGAGCAGATAAATTTTAACCTAATATCAAACATAATTCTTAAAATTCAGAGTAATGAGAAAAATATTGTAAAATCAGTGCTTGGACATTGATGCATAAAAGATATTTCAGCATTTAAAACTTTGGAGTATAAATAAGAAAGTACTACTTGTCATTGATTAAATTAAAAAGGACATAATACTACTATAAAATGAAGGTTTTATTTATTTTTATTTTTTGTTTTTTATTTTTTGGTTAGAAGGCTACTGCACCATGCCAAGTTTTTGTTATAAGTATGATACATCCTATGCTTGTGATTTTATGAATTTGGTTCATAACACTGCTATTACATTAAATACTTTGTTTCAAAAATAGTTTTGGGGTGTTGAAGGTATAATTATTACCAAACAGAAGAAAAATCATGGTTGTTGCTGAAGACACAGGCCAGAAATGTAAAAATGGAAGAGAAATTCAAATCATCTAGTGACTAAGCTTTTTGGTTAAAGATAAATATTATGTTTCTGGGCAATCTTAGATGTTTTTACTCAATGAGCACAACGTTTTAAAATTAAATACACTAGTTCTAGCTTTAGAACGCTCAAAATTAACCATAAGAAGTAAGCTTTGTTGTGTAGGGGTCAAGGCCTTTGGCCCTCTGGAGGTTCAAAAATCTGACATGAGGAAGATTAATAGGAGAAAAGACACATTTATTTGACATGTATACAGAGGAGCCTTCAGAACGAACACCTCAACCCCCACTAAGGTACTGAAGCTTATATACCATCTTGAGGTTGTAGAAAGACAGTTGGTTCAGAGCATGGGAAGAAACAGGTTATGCTGTTAAATCAGGATTTTGTGGCAAGATAGGTGATGGGAGAGGCAAAATAGGAGGCTTGCCTGGCAAAGGTGGTCTTCTTATGTAGATGAAACTGTTACAGGAAAGAGGTCAGATCCAGACCCCAAGAGAGGGTTCTTGGGTCTCACACAAGAAAGAAATTAGGCCAAGTCTGTAAAGTGAAAGGAAGTTTATTAAGAAAGTAAAGGAGTAAAAGAATGGCTACTCCATAGACAAAGCAGCCCCAAAGGCTGTTGGTTGCCCACTTTTTATGGTTATTTCTTGATGATATGCTAAACAAGGGGTGAATTATTCATGCCTCCCCTTTTGAGACCATATAGGGTAACTTCCTGACATTGCCATGGCATTTGTAAACTCTCATGGTGCTGGTGGGAGTGTAGCAGTAAGGATGACCAGAGGTCACTCTCCTGGCCATCTGGGTTTTGGCGGGTTTTGGCCGACTTCTTTACTGCAACTTGTTTTATCATCAAGGTCTTTGTGACCTGTATGTAGTGCTGACCTCCTATCTCATCGTGTGACTTAGAATGCGTTAACTCTCTGGGAATGCAGCCCAGTAGGTTTTAGCCTCATTTTACCCAGCTGCTATTCAAGATGGAGTTGCTCTGATTCACACGCTTCAGACAAAACCTCAGAGGTAGCAGCCCTCAGAAAGATTAGGTGGTAAGTGTCTCTTTTTGGAACACTAAAGGTGTCCGATTCTTGGCTAATCTATCCTAGATTGAGGAAAGGGCCTAGAAAGGGATCTAGGAAAGATTAGCTGCATTAATGGAGATTCTCTGCAGATGCAAATTTCTGCCACAAAAGACTGCTTTGCAGGGCCACTTCAGTTGGCTGGCCCTGTGGCAACCGTTTCAAAATAAATTATGACTTCCTTTAGTTTGGTAACCAAGCATGAGTTTTATGTATATTATTGTTAGAGTAGGTAGCTAGTCACACATGAGCATGACAGGAGAGGGAGCTCCCCATCCCCCACCAGGAAGGTCAGGTGACCATCAGGTGATGGTGAAGTGGTTGTTAACTGTCTCTCTGAAATAATAACTGGTCACAGCCAGCACCAGGAAAAGGCAGTCTCCCAGTTAATACAAAAAAACCTGAAACTGGGGATCAGCAACTTCCTGACAAGATCTTAGGAGTTGGGCAAGTGGGTCCAAGCATGCACATTAAGAGGCAAAATGGTGGAGTTTAGCTGGTATATGACCTTCTAGGGATATTCAGCTAGTAAGGGAAGAATGCCTCAAATGAGCACGCATGTAGTTTCACTAAACACACTGTGCATGCTCCTCTCCCAAGTACTGGCAGGACACTGTGCATGTGGACAACCCACCCCAAGGGAAGAATCAGGGGAGAAGGGACACATGACCCCAGATGTATGCCAACATATAAAACCCAAGTCAAAGGTCATACAGGGCCCTTGACTCTCTCAAGTCACCTGCATGGCCCTCTTTCAAGTGTGCTTTCATTCCTGCTCTAAACTTTCTAATACACTTTCACTCCTATTCTAAAACTTGCCTCAGTCTCTTTTTCTGTCTTATGCCCCTCAGTCAAATTCTTTCTTCTGAGGAGGCAAGAATTGAGGTTGCTGCAGACCTGTATGGATTCACTGCTGGTAACATTGTTGGTAAATACTTCTTACTACCTATGAGGTAACCACTTTCTGCTGCTGAGGCTCTGACACCTCACCTGGCACCAGTGACACAGCCTCAGGAGATGTGCTCAAGGTGATTGGGCTACAGCTTGGTTTTCCACATTGTAGGGAGATATGAGATATCAATTAATACATGTAAAATGTATATTGGTTCAGTCCAGGAATGCAAGACAACTAGAAGCAAGGACTTCCAGGTCATAGGTGGATTCAAGAATTTTCTAATTGGCAATTGGTTGAAAAAGTTAAGTTATTGTCTAAAATCAATAGGAAGGAATGTCCAGGTTGAGATACGAGGTTGTGGAGACCAAGGTTCCCATTATGCAGATAGAATCCATAGAAGGGAATGTTTCTTACCAGACTTAAGGTCTCTGTTTACATGTTAATGTTGGTCAAACGTGCTTGAACTCCAAAGGCAGGAGAGTATAATGAGGCATGTCAGACCCTCACTTCCCATCACAGCCTGAACTAGTTTTTCAAATTAACTTTAGAATGCCTTTGACTGTGAGGAGGAGTCTGTTCAGTTGGTTGGGAGGCTTACAATTTTATTTTTGGTTTACTTCTAATAAAGTTTTTGGATTTTTTATAATTTAGTTGAGGTATAATTGAATTGAAATATAATAAGCTGCATATATTTAAAGTATATAATTTAATTTGTTGTGACATCTGTATATGTCTGTGTAACCTTCACCTTAATGAGGATAACAAGAATTTCCATAACCCTGAAAAGTTTCCTTGTTCCCCTTGCAACTCGTCCCTTCTTGTACTTTGTCCCAAGGCAATCACTAACTTGCTTTCAGTCATTACCACTTTCTTTACAAGAATTTTTAAGTGGACTCACACCATTTGTAGAAGGTATAAGAATGGTGAATGAGCAGATGAAAAGTTCAATGTTTGTAGTCATCAGGGAAATGAAAACTAAAACTACAATGGTACTAATATATACATATTTGAATTAATGAAATGTAAAAAGTTGATGACCAAAGCACGTGTTGGCAGGGTGAAGCAACTGAAATGTTCATACATGGGTGTGGGAATGTAAAATGGTACAGCTGCTTTGGAAAACAGTTTGACCATTTCTTCAAAAGTTAGATACACCTGTCATATGACCCAGTCACTCCACTCCAGGACATTTACTCAAGATAAGTGAAAACATGTCCACACCAATACTTTTACATGGATATTCATAGCAGCTTTATTTGTAATAGCCCCAAACTTGAAACAACTCAAATGTCCATCAGTATGTGCATGGATAAACAAATTATGACATATCAACACAGTGGAATATTACACAGTAATAAAAAGAATGAACTATTGACACATGCAGCAACAGGGCTGAATCCCAAAGGGTGTACATTTTTAAAGCCACTTCCCTGCCTTTAAATCAGGGGTTCTCAGTGAGGGAGAGTGAAGAAGCAAAAAAGGAAGAAGGGAGATCTGGCTTATTGTAATCATGTAAAGACTTTTTCCCTAAATGTACACCCAAGATCAATTCCATGGGGTATATCAGGCAGAGAAAAACAGAAAGAAGCCTAATATATTTGCAACTTCTTTCCTTGTCTCCCTTCCTCCACGGAAATGTCAAACATGGGAAAAGGAGAACTAGATATTTTTAACTTTCTTGGCATGTCTTTTGTCAAACTACACAGCTTTCAGCTTTTCTTAGGCCAAATGAATCCTAGATATTGACAGCATGAAAATATCCATGACTTTTAAGTATTTCTCCAAAATAGGAGAGACCCATGATGAATGACAGATAGGAAACCCTTTTGAGCAAACAGATCTACTAGGATTTCTAGGCCCACATAGAGACCAAGCAAAACTGAAAGCCACAGTGCATTTTCTTTTGGGTAATATTACTTTGTAGTTGTTTAATATTGCCCAAAAGAAAAAAGAAGAAACATCATGAGTTAATGCAAAATATGAGCTATCTAAGGGATAACAAAATCATTCTAGTTTTTTTATTAAGACTTTTACTTCCCTATAGCCTAATTTCTTTATAATTGGTCATCCTGATAGTGAAAGGAGGCAGTCAAATGCCCAGGCAGATAGGGGCGGGTACCCGGTGAAACCCCACCTCCAGGCTGAAGACAGCTTAAACCTGAAAGTCAAGCTACAAGCTAAATCCTGGGACTAGATTGAGAACTTGTCCTCTTGTTTGGTGTGCTTTCCTCTGATTGATCCCCACCCTTCACCTATTTTATGTACACCGACCCTTTCCTAATTGGTTTTCTATGCTGTTGTGCCCACCTTTGAGTCTTTGAGTGGTGTTTTCACTTTAACCTTTGTTACATACTCACAAATCAATCAGTATACACACCCCATCCTGGGCCTATGAAGACTCCAGACTCAGTCAATAGAGGGGGAAATGAACTGACTTTGGGAAAAGACAATCCGATTTCTTGGAAGACGACCAGTATACCCTTCCTGTCCATTCTGTAGCTCTTCCTCCTCTGAGAGCCATTTTCATTGGTCAATAAAATTCTCTACCTTCACCTTCTTTCAACCATCTATGTGACTTCAATATTCTTGGATGCTGGACAAGAGCTCAGGACCCACTGAGTGTGGGTACCCAGAAAGGCTGTCACACCAGCCCTTTGCCCTCATTGGTGGAGGGCAACTGCCCCATGGGCTGAGGTAAAGAGCCAAATGAGGGTCACAGGCACCCTCACATGGGCACTGCCGAATTCCCCTTGAGGCAACATGCCTGGTCTGGCTAAGGGTCCTACATGGAGCTTGTTCCTGTGTCGGCACCCTGTGCGGCCAGCCAGATCCTGCACTGACTCACTCTCATGTTCCCTCCCTCAAGGGTTGGAGTGCAGTGGGCTGAGTAGAGGAGGTGCACCTGCCATGAGTCCAGCAAAGGGACTAAGAAAATTCCTGCATCAACTCTTTGATAAAGCTCTTCCAATTTCAGATATCCTCTTACTATATATTCAGTCATAATTTTTCTTTTTGCTATTCATTCTGAATGAAATGATTGCTGTTCTTGTTATTATGGAAAGTTCTTGATTTGGATTTCAGTGTGGTATGTTTGTCTAGGTGCTTCCAACTGGCTCATGACTACTGTGACCTTTATTTTTTCTCCTCAATAGCAATCTCCCACTCATCTCAGGTTTGCAATTACAGCTGTTAAAAAGGCTTATGTTTTTTTATATCCTTTTCCTTTTCCCATTTCAATTTCATCTTTCATTGTTCCAATAAACAAATCTGCTATTCTTATTTTTCAAGTTGATAATATGGCACATATTCAGCGAATCCCATAGCTCTCTGTATGACCTAGACAAGGGCCCCTGTCCTTCAAACTGACCTTCCACATTTGCATGCATTCCCTACGTCTTGTTCCTATATTTTTGTTTTCTCCAGATGTTTTATAATTGCTTCCATTGTCTCTCTTACAAAAGAAGACCCCCCATAATAGTAATTAAAAGCAATCTTCTGCTTGGATCAACTAGACCAACATATGACAAGCAAAACCTCTTAGATAATAATAGGATCAGAATCTTTCTCCAAACTTGAAGACGGCAGATTTTTGGGAAAGTCATGATCAGCATATACATATCATAAACTGAAAGACATGTTAGCGATTGTAGAAGTTTAATGAAAAGTAGAAGAAAAACAAACAACTTTATAAACTTTGCAACAAATAGGAAGATAATTATATTTTACATTTTTTTTAATGTGGGAAGCATTTTAATCTTATTGAAGTATTTATTTCTGTAAAACATACTATCACAAATTTGTAATTTAGAGTTAAAAATTAAGATTTTAAATATCTGTAATCAAATCCAATTAATGCAAAAAAGTAATTTCAGTGTATGAATTAATATATATCAATTATAGTAATACATTAATTACTATTAATAGCCATAATGACTCAATCTTTCACACAATCCAAAAATACAGGTTCTAGTATTATTAGAAATCTACACATAGGAGACTGAAGCTCAGAAAAGGTAAAGTAAATTGGAAAATATAAACAAGCTAAAGCAATAACAAAAATTCACTATGAGAGTATTATTATGCAATCAAATGCATAACAATGCAAATCCCCTCCTAGAAGGTGAGAGAAATGTCTCTAAATTATTTTTCTGGAATGCTTCTTGGAAGAAAGATTTCTCTATCCATGGAAGTAAATTAAAGCGTATAAATTTTCTTCAGAGGAAGTCTCCATCTTTCCCTGGCTCTCTGTTTATAAAAGCCTTCCTAAAAAGGTAGTTGTAGAGCAAATTGGCTGTTTTGCCTGAATGTGGAATAACATAAGAGTTTAATGGAGAATTGTCTCTCAACAAAAAGCAGTTGGACTATCCTCAATGTATCTATAAAGATGACTAAGTTCAGAAAACTAAGGAAGTTTATAGAGTTTGTGATATAGTTTGGATATTTGTCCCCAACCAAATCTCATGTTGAGATGTAATCTCCAGTGTTGGAGGGAGGGCTGGGTAGGAGGTGTTTGGGTCATGCAGGCAGATCCCTCATGAATGGCTTGGGATATCCCTTTGGTGATAAGTGAGATCTTGCCCTGAGTTCACATGAGATCTGGTTGTTTAAAAGTGTGTGGCATCCACCACCCCCACCTTCTCTCTTTCTTGTCCCTGCTTTTGCCATGTGATATGTCCACTCCCTCCAGCTTTGCCTTCCACCATGATTGTAAGTTTTCTGAGGTCTCCCTAGAAGCTTAGCAGATGCCAGCACCATGCTGCTTCCTGTAGAACCATGAGGCAATTATTACACCTTTTTCTTTATAAATTACCTAGTGTGAGGTACTTCTTTATAGCAATGCAAGAACCACCTAACATAGTTTCTGTTATCTGAGAGTTACCCTTAAAAATGTATAATAGGCTCAAGGTGATAATTCTGAGAATTTAGCAGCACTAGTTGCAGGACGTTGGAGTATTAAGAGATATGAAGACCAGTTCAGGTGATACTGAGGAGATTGCCAGTTTTCAGATATTACAAGAAGGGTAGGTATTTCATGAAGCCTAAAAGAAGAAAATAAATAAAAGATGTGTCTTCCAAAAGAAGGAACACAAAACAAGAGAGGGAGGAGGAAGTGGAGGAAAAAGAAAGAGAAAGAGACAGAGAGGGAGAAAAGGTAGCATAAACACCCAATGGGTTAATTTTGCCCACTGCCCAGATACAGCTAATTTATTAAGACAGGGAAATTGCAATAGAGAAAAAGTTTAATTCATGCAGGGCTGGCCGAACTCTTGGTGTTGTACATTCTACGAGTTTGGGTGTTGTACATTCTATGAGTTTTGACAAATGAATGACTTGTATCCATGATTATAATATACGAAGTAGCTCTACGACCCTAAAAATCTTCTGTGTTTTGCCTGTTCATCCTTCCCTCCCCTCAACCTGGCAACCATGGATTCTTTTACTGGCTCCAGAGTTTTGCATTTTCCAGAATGCCATATACTTGGAATCATACTGAATATAATCTTCTTAGATTGGCTTGTTTCATTTAGTAATATGGATTTAAGTTTCCTCCATGACTTATCATAGCTTTATGGCCTTATTTTTAAGAGCTGAATAATATTTCATTGTACCTCGGTTTGCTTATTCATTCATCTACTGAAGGACATCTTGGTTGCTTTCAAGTTTTGTCAATTATGAATAAAGCTGCTATAAACACTTGTGTATGGGGCTGGGAGTGGTGATGCATGCCTGTAATCCCCGCACTTTGGGCGACCAAGGTAGGCAGATCACGAGGTCAAGAGATTAAGACCATCCTGGCCAACATGGTGAAACCCTGTCTCTACCAAAAATACAAAACTTAGCTGGGTGTGGTGGCAGGCACCTGTAATCCCAGCTACTTGGGAGGCTGAGGGAGAAGAATCACTTGAACCCAGAAGGCGGAGGTTGCAGTGAGCCGAGATTGTGCCACTGCACTCCAGCCTGTGCAACAGATTGAGACACCATCTCAAAAACAAACAAGCAAACACTTGTGTATAGTTACTTATGCCCACACGTAAAAGTACATTTGTGTACAGGTACTTATGTCCACACATAAGAACTCTGATGAAATAACCAAATAACTAAATAAATAATGAGACATTCCATGTTCATGGATAGGAGTACTCAATATTATCAAGATGTCAGTTCTTCCTAGCTTGCTTTATAGATTAAACACAATTCCAATAAAAACCCTAGTGAGTTATTTTGTGAATAACAACAGATTCTAAAATGTATATGGAGAGGAAAAAGTCTCAGAATAGCCAACTGAAACTTTACTTCTTAGGACAGAGTGACCTCATCCAAGCTCCTTCAATGTCAGACTGGAAACTGGGAGTCTTTCAGAGGCTTTTCAGTGTACTTTTTGTCACTTCTGTATTTGTAAAAAGGCTGCAGTCACAAAAACAGCAGCTAGTACCCGTTTGTTGTTTAATATGTACCAGGCATTGTGCTATGTACTTCATACACATTAGTGTACTTCTTATAATAAATCAGTGGATTAGGAAATCATTATTATGGTCATATTAACAATGAGGAAACTCTCACAGTGGCTCACACCTGTAATCCCAGCTGCATTGGGAAGACAAGGCAGGAGGATTGCTTGAGCCCAGGAGTTTGAGACCAGCCTGGGCAACATGACGGGACCTCCTCTTTACAAAAAATTAAAACATGAGCTATGCATAGTGCTGTGTGCTTGTGGCTCCAGCTACTCAGGAGACTGAGCTGAGATGATTGCTTGAGTCTAGAATATCAAGGCTGCAGTGAGCCATGTTTGCACCACTGCACTACAGCATGAGTGAAAGAGTGAGACAATAATAAAGAAACTGAACAAACAATAAAGAAACTGAAGCTCAGCATTTAAGTCACAGAGTTAGCAAGCAGTAGAGCTTAGGTTTGAACTTGTAGTACAGCCTGGGTTTGAACCCAAGGAGTCTGGCTTCAGATCTTACATTCCTGAGCAATAGACTGTGTTGATTCATATCACACAGTATTACTTCTTTCAAAGATAGCAGGTGGGAGAAGGAAGGAGTAAATAACAGGATTTCTCTCACTTAATAGTGTCTATGATTCCTCTAAGGGTTTCACTGAATAAAGGCACCTCTCTTATAGGAAATTGCAGTTTATTCATCATAAGCAGAATTTCATAATTTTTCTCCTTATTCTTATTTATATCATGTTGTACTAATCTGCAGAGTATTAAAATCACTTTCATTTATTACTCCTGCCTCAGCGATTTTTTTTTTTTCTGAAATCATTGCTGCCATCTTAAAAAACTTACAAGTTTATAGCAAAAAATAAATGAGAGTTGGTGGCTCATGCCTGTAAGTCCAGCACTTTGGAAGGCCAACGCAGGTAGATCACAAGGTCAGGAGATTGAGACCACCCTGGCTAACACAGTGAAACCCCGTCTCTACTAAAAAACAAAAAATTAGCTGAGTGTGGTGTTGGGCGCCTGTAGTCCCAGCTCCTAGGGAGGCTGAGGCAGGAAAATGGTGAGAACCTGGGAGGCAGAGCTTGCAGTGAGCCAAGATCGCGCCACTGCACTCCAGCCTGGGCGACAGAGCAAGACCCCATCTCAAATAAATAAATAAATAAAAGTATAAAGAGAGGTTCCTTTTGTGTCTGGAATTGGTGAGTTCTTGGTCTCACTGACTTCAAGAATGAAGCAGCAGACCCGCGTGATGAGTGTTACAGTTTTTAAAGATGGTGTGTTTCGAGCTTGTTCCTTCTGATGTTCGGATGTGTTCGGAGTTTTTTCCTTCTGGTGGGTTCGTGGTCTCTCTGGCCTCAGGAGCGAGGCTGCAGACCTTCACGGTGAGTGTTACAAGTTAAAAATGGCAGCGCTGACCCAAAGAGTGAGCAGCAGCAAGAATTTTTGCAAAGAGTGAAAGAACAAACCTTCCAGAGACTGGATGGTCACCCACCTGGGTTGCCAAGGCTGACTTGGGCAGCCTGCTTTTATTCCCTTATCTGGCCCCACCCACATCCTGCTGATTGGTCCACTTTACAGAAAGCTGATTGGTCCATTTTACAGAGCACTGATTGGTCTGTTTTGACAGGGTATTGATTGGTGCGTTTACAATCCCTGAGCTAGATACAGAGGGCTGATTGGTGCATATACAATCCTACAGCTAGACATAAAAGTTCTCCAAGTCCCCACTAGATTAGCTAGACACAGAGCACTGATGGGTGCGTTTACAATCCTTGAGCTAGACACACAGTGCTGATTGGTGCATTTACAATCCTCCAGCTAGACATAAAAGTTCTCCGAGTCCCTACCAGATTAGCTATATACAGAGTGCTGATTGGTGCATCCACAAACCCAGAGCTAGACAGAGAGGGCTGATTGGTGCATATACAATCCTCCGGCTAGACATAAAATTTCTCCAACTGCCCACCCAACTCAGGAGCCCAGCTGGCTTGCCTAGTGGATCCTATGCCAGTCCAGTCTGGTGCAGGGCTGTCACGCCTAAGCGCTTGGGCGGTGGATGGAACCAGGCCACATGGAGCAGTGGGTGGTGCCCATTGGGGTGCTTATGCCACGCGGGAGCCCACGAGGCTGGGGGCATGGGCTCGGACATGGCGGGCTACAGGTCCCAAGTCCTGCCCTGCTGGGTGGTGGCTGAGGCACAGCGAGAATTCTGAGCCTGGTGCGAGAGGGCCAGCAATGCTGGGGGACCCTGTGCAACCTCCACAGCTGCTGGTCCGGGTACTAAACCCCTCACTGCCTGGGGCGTGCCACCGGCCTGCGGCTCCGAGTGCGGGCCCGCCAAGTCCACACCCACCCGGAACTCTGGCTGGCCTGCTAGCGTCAGGCACAGCCCCAGTTCCTGCCCGCCCTCTCCCTCCACACCTTCCCGCAAGCAGAGGGAGCCAGCTCCCGACTTGGCCAACCCAGAGAGGGGCTCCCACAGTGCAGCAGTGGGCTGAAGGGCTCCTCAGGTGTGGCCAGAGTGGACACCCAGGCGGAGGAGGTGCTGAGAGCCAGTGAGGGCCGCAAGCACATTGTCACCTCTCACCTCTCACTTTCATTCAATTCATTTTGACAGGTCACTTCCTTCTTGTTTAATTCTGAGATATCAAAAGTATATATTATTCACAGCAATGCAAAAGGTATACACTGGGTTTTTAAATTCATTAATAAGTCTTCACCCTTCTTTGGTATAATGGCTCTTGGATTTTTATCTTCTGCCATTCATCTATCCTCCAGCTATATGCTTGTTTTTCTCTTTTAATTAGCAAACTCAAAGGAGTGTCACAATTTTATCTCCTTTCCTATGAGTAGAATATTTTTGTCCATCTTTAATATAAAAAGCAGAAGTGATAAAGGCATTATAAGCTTTGTTATGCATCTCGCTTGAAAAATTATTTTTAAACCCTTCTTAAATGAAAAATATTATTAACTAATTTAACACAGAGATTATTTTAAAGCCAGTGCACTCCACCTTTCAGTAAATAATGATAGGACTGTTATGGCATGTGACTTGAACTAGTGTACCTTTACTTGGGTTAAAACCATGTATCTTTTTATAGTAATCTGATAGGGATGATTATAAAGTTTAGAGCACTGTATCTTCATGATTTTGAGCTAATCTGAATTTCTATTCAAATGTTAATTCTCTCTCCTGCATTTTATGTCATTCTCATTAATTTTTACATGTAGATATGGAGTATAAAGCCATTATGCTCAGATAAGTCTCATTCAAATTTATTTGATAATCATTGAGAATTGTGATGTTCAGGAACTCTAATGAGCACTTTGGATTCACTGCTTCATTCACCTTTCATGGAAATCCATGAAGGAAGGTATACTCTTCCATTTTAGTTGAGCAAATTCTGTTTAAAAAAAGGTGAATTATTTATTGGTGGTTAAGTTTTCAACTAAATGGGAGAACTGGGGTGAATGATCTGGTGAAATTATGTCACACACTTATTGAATAGAGGGGGAAGGAGAGACAACTTTAAACGTGCTGTGGGAAGGGACGGGACTTCTGAAGTCTTGCTAGAGAGGGTGTGTTACAGCAGGACCACTAACTTCATTGATGGAGAGGCTCAGGGTGTATTTAACAGAAAATAAATAAACATAACAGAAATTTAAAAGGACAAGTAAGAAAGAGGTGATTGCTATTTTGAATTTGGGACATATAATATTTGAAATGTTGAATGTCATTTGAATTTAACACTGCCTTTTATCTCTCTCATCTAAAAAGGAAAAGGTGCCACTCACTGCCGCCATTAGCCTCTTATTCCTTAACTTAATTAACTCATGACTATTATTTTGCCATTACTGTCAGCTGCATTGCTTTGCCAAAGCTTTGTCAGTGATATCTGCATCATCAATTCCAATGGATATTTTCCAGACCTCATCTGAGTTGAGCTTTTTCCATACTTACTACAATTAATTTCTCTTCTCTGATTTTGAAAAATTCTCCCCTGTTTTGCATCACTTCACATCCCGTAGTCCAAATCTCATTTCTTTCATTGCTCTTTTCTTTTCGGTTTCCTTTGCAATATCCTCCTCTTTGCCAAGTAACTATTACAATTCTTCAAGGTTATATCCCATGCTCTTTTTGCTTCCTATTCTCTATCCTTAGACAATCTCATTTGCACCAGTTTTTATTACTATCTACCCTTGATGATTCACAGATGTCTGTCTGCAGTCCAGATTTCTCCTCTGAGCTCCAAACCAGAATTTCCAATTGCCTGCTCAACTCTACAGGGATATATTGCAGGCCCCTCAAATTAATCATGTTCAAAACCATTCTCATGTTCTCTTCCTCCCTTCCTCAAACCTGATCCTCTTTTCCTATTCCCTACCTCAACAAGTCATGACCATCTCCACAACTGCCCATCATCCTCTACCACATCTTATGGTAATGAATTATCAGCAAGATATGTTAATTTGGCCTCCAGAATACATCATACTTCTGTCTGCTTTTCTTATTCTCCTCCCTTAGTGCTCTCATTCAAGTTATTATTATATCCTTTAGAAGCATGTTGAATAGTTGCCCAGTACAACCATATTCTTTCTCCCTTTAGTCATTTTTCCACAGGACAAAGTTATCTTCTCAAATTTCAAATCTCATTATTCTATCCACTGAGCACTTGTTTTTAAACTAAAGACAAAATTTCTAATGTATCTTAAAAGGCCCTGCATAGTCTAATATTTCCAACTTCACCTCACTCTATTCTCTCCCTTCCTCTTTGAGCTCTAGCCACCGCAGATTTTTACATGCTCTTGTGATTTTTCTCACCTCAGGGTCTTGGCACATGCATTTCTTAGATCCTTGAATAGTTCTCTTCTTTGATGTCCTAACTGAAGCCTCATTCCCAATTCAAATTTACTTACTCAAAGAAAACTTCCTAACCCCTTTGACTAGATCATCGTTTATTTACTATGTATGTATAGGATAATATCTATTGCTTTCACCGCAGATAGTGCATTTTATATGTATTATGTTGTTAATTTATGCAAAGGCTTTCTTCCTCTTAGACTAGAAGTTCCATGAAGGGAGAACTCATACTTGTTTTTGCTCATCATTGCAGCCCTCTAATTTGGCACGGTGCCTATTCTGTATAGTGCGTAATGTATATTAAGTCTAGAATGAATAATTGAATGACTTAACATAGTCAAAGTTGGAAACATAATCTCTACCCTACTTGAGTATTTGAGATACATAGTGTATACCCCTTACTACAGTAACTATTTTAAGAACAGACACTAGTTTTATCCACTCATATTCCCTGCAACTGCCTAAGTTTGACTATAGTAAGTGCTTTGTTCACATATAAACTGAAAAAAATATAAGTGGAAATAAAACAACACAAATCAGTGTTTTGTTTAGATATTTAGGTTTAAAGCAATGTCTACCCTACTGCCTAATCATAAGAATCACAAATTCTTGGATGTTCTTCAGAGCAACAGAATCAGGGTAGAAACCCAGTGAATCTGAATCTGTAAATTTGAGAAACAGCAGTTTAATACTGCTATATATTTATATTAATTATAGACATAGTGATTAGAAAAAACTTGACGTTGTTCACACATGGCTTAAGGAAGCTATGTTCTTCTTTTCCTCTTACCTTCCTTTCTTTCTTCATTAGTTTATACTGACACAGTCCAAAAATAAAGTTTATTTTTGATAGACTTATAAATGTTCTCTTCTTTTTTCCTGATTCATATATACCTTTTGTATTTTATCTGGCCAATTTTTTGCTAAGGACAGAAACATGTTTGTCCTCCTGTGTGATAAGGAAATTGTTACTTATATCTTGAGGTAGGAGAGACACTAGTTAAGGTTGAATGCTAATAGTGTGGTTGTACCTGATAATATATGATTTATCCTAATCCATAATGGTACAATTGTGTCTCATATATTTGACCACATATTCTTTTGGGAAATCTTAACCTAAGTGCTAACATTTTTCTATGTTCAACCGTGTGGACTAAATTGTCTGGAAAATAGCTAGGCTGAGGAAGCCAATGTTAAGATTATTACAACAGTGTTTTAGTGAAAAATTAGAGTATTAAGGAAGAAATTTGCTCAGATGAATAACCTTATATTGATTTTTTTACAAAGGGACAAGTGGTTACCAAGAGAAAGGGAGAGAGAATCTTGTCTTTGCTTGGCATGTTAAAATGCTGATAAATCAGATTAATAACATTCTAATGGTTCCATTTTGGAACAATCAAGATTTCTGCCTGTGTGGGATTTGGGTTTAAACATTACAATTTCATATTTTAAACATAGCAATCTTTATTTTTCACAACTTAAAGATAGCCATCTTTTTTTCATGCTCAATTCACCATGTAGAGTCAGGATAAAAGTCAAGTCCCTGAAGAACACTAAGGACTTCTTCTTACCCAGTGCTTTTTTTTTCCGTAAAGAAAATTGCAGTACAAAATTTCTTTCTATATTATCTAAGTTCTATTCAGAAAAGAAGAGTGCTGGCTGCTGGCAGAAGCCCATTATCCAGAAGGCGGCCTTACCAGGTTCAGGACAATACTCCCTCCCTGCGAACTGGCCTTTGTCAGTCATCAAAGCTGCTCTTAACTGTGAGAAAGTCTGTTTCCAATGTATGTGATCTATCTAAAGGGACACAAGTGGTCCCCCTATTTCATTGAAATTTGCTTTGGGATCACTTTATGCTGAACAGAATTGAAAATGAGGAAGTAGAAAAAGTCATTTCCAAAAACCATTCACAAAGTCCATGCAATAATGTTACTGATGTTAACTTGCATAGTATTTCCCAAACTAAATTTTCTATAATAAGAGTTGCATAAGCACGAGTTCAAAAAGAAAGCGTTCTTATACTGTGTTCCTTTTTTGAAGATGCATAGCAGTAAAGAAATATGTTGAACTTTATCTAACCTTGTATGTCAAAATCTTGCTTAAGGACACTAATCCCTTGCAGATTACCATAGACTGGGTGGTATAAGTAGCAGAGGTTGATTTCTCACAGGTTTGGAGGCTGGGAAGTCCAAGATTAAGGTACTGGCAGATTTGGTACCGCCCACTTCCTGGTTCATACTACGCTGCCTGCTCTCCGTGTCCTCACATGGTGGAAGGGATGAGGAATCTCTCTGGGGACCCTTTTATAATGACATTAATCCCATTCGTGAAGCCTCCACCCTCATGACCTCATCACCTCCCAAAGACCTCACCTCCAAATACTATCTCAGTGGGGATTAGGCTTCAGCATATGAATTTCTGGGGAACACAAGCACTCAGTCTATAGCATGTTAGGTTGAGTGTTTGTTGTCTCAATATGAGAACAGACACAGACACCTCATATTGAACCTTAATCATTACACAGTAACTTTTAAGGTGCCCATTCATATAGTTATTTGTTAAAAACGTGAATGAATAAGTGAATGGATTAGTGGATGGATGGATAGAGGATAGATGAACAAATAAATTAATGAATAAAAATAATCCATAGGCCTAACACAATGAATATAATTATCAAATATAATTATAGTAAGGATGGAAGAAGAGTTGCTAAAGTCATATGTTACTGATAAGATGACCAATATGTGCAATAGATATAAAAAAATTCTGTCAGATCATTCTTTTAATTAATATGTTAACCTCTTAGAGGATGCTCCTTCCGAATCTCTTTCCATTTTACCTCTACTTTCTTCAAATCCCTTCCTCTTCCCCAACCAGAGGCATACTACAAAGAGGTATACTACAAAACCTCTTTATATTTTGGCTGGGAGTGGTGGCTCATGCCTGTAATCCCAACACTTTGGGAGGCTGAGATCGACAGATACCTGAGGTTAGGAGTTTGAGACCAGCCTGGCCAACATGGTGAAACCCCATCTTTACTAGAAATACAAAAGATTAACTGGGTGTGGTGGTGTGCACTTGTAATCCCAGCCACTCAGGAGGCTGAGGCACAAGAATTGCTTGAATCCAGAAGAGGTTACAGTGAGCCAAGATCACACCACTGCACTCCAGCCTGGGCAAGAGAGCGAGACTCCATCTCAAAACAAACAAAAGAACGAACAACACCCCCCACAACAAACCTCTTTATATTTTTATCATACAATATAATAATTACATGTTAACTGCCCCCTGCATTAATAATTATTCATCTTTACCATGTACCAGGTGCCAGGCACTCTTCTGAGCATTCCACACATATTATCTCATTCATTTCTCATTCATAATAACAGCAGTATTTCCTCATTTTATAGATGCAGATACTGAAGAGTTAAGGGCCTCACTCTAAGCTGCACAGCTAGTAAGTGAGAATGCTAAGATATCAGCCCAGATGTCTAACTGAAGAACCCTTACTTGGCACTACTCTTCTCTATTTATAATTTCTCCACACTGGGGAGGATGTTCCTCTTATTTTTTGTCTTTAAAAGCAAGGATTTTTTTGCTCCTGTTGACTAACATTTGCTCCTTATATATACAAGTTCCTGTAACAGTGAATAAAATGAAACCCACATGCCTAAATTGAAACTCCGACTATTATTGTGTTACATAGTAACTATTGTTCATCATAATGATTACAAGACCCTAAGAAAGGGATAAGCTATGTTGAAAATATTCTGCCTCAGAAGACAGAATAGTCTATAACACAGTTAAACTATTCATTATGCTTTAAGATACCAGGGTTTAAAAGGAACAAATGCCCTTATAGTCTAAAAACATTCTATTTAGTAAAAACTCCTCTATGTAGCTAGGTGTTAAAAATAAATAATGTCCTTTGAGTTCTGGATCCCAGTTTTATTATATTCTGCTCACACAACTTGCATATTTACACAGAGTTTTTACTGTCAAAATTTATACTCAGTTATACTTCCTCGCTTCATGACTTCTCTTGTTGGAATCTTAATAAAATATGGTCCTGCATGAGCTACTTGATGAAGTGATTTAAACTAAAACATGTTTTCCATGCAACCCTAACATCCTTCGTCAGTTGATGGTTAGAGATTAATGTCACAGTTAGCATGTGGGTATTTAATATTCCAACCTCCTGGGTTTGGAACACTCATAAAATGCTATGAGCTCAGCTGGGCATTTTGTTATCATAGATCACAAAGGTAATATAAACAGACATCTGCTGGGCCTCTGCCGAGACAGAGTTTGAAGATAGTCCTCTCATCGAGTAAGATTTTATTTAGTCTAAAAAATAGACTTTCAAAGTGGAAACATTGTTTCAGCAGGTAAATATCATAATGCATTTTGTAGACTATTACATGATCATCAGAAAGTCAAATTGTGTACATTCACCATTCATGTTCTGAGTTTAATCAATTCCAAACTGGTTGCAATTTGGTCTGGTCATTATGCATGGGAAAAAAATTGCCTCTTCAAAACCTCTTTTAAAATAGAAAGTGACACTAACCACATTTTTGGAATTTAAATACAACTAAGAGATAGCATAGGCTAAGTGTAAGAACAGTAGAAATTTATTGAATCTGTGAGAAGTTTTTAATGCAATTTTTCAGTAATGGAACTCTATGAATTGTGTGCGAAAAAAGGTACAACCCCCCAGTCAATTGGACTTAAATTAGTGAGCTTGAAAAGGACTAAGTAAATGCTAGGTTTCACTAGTTAATTTTTTAGAAAACACTTACATATTTGGCAAAAAACGTTTTAGATTTTCATGAAGCATGAGCTGACGTAGTTGACTATATTCAGCAACTTGATGTTTTACAGCTAGAAGACAAAACCCTTGAAGTAGCTAAGCCTGATGAATTTATAAGTTTAAGGAAGGATAATAGAAGAAACTTGAAAATGTTATCATGACTTCCCTAAGTTACACACACAGGCATGGTGTGCACTCATACACACATATATCTATATATGTACATATATATAATGTTTTGCTTAATAAAAATGATCATACTCTTCAGATACATACATCTAAAAAATTGGTGCACAAGAAATTCTTATTGAATTTGACTTTTTTACTTCCCTTAGCATGAAACCATGAATATTCATTTATAATTTTAGTATTAAAATCATAGTTGCTAAACTTCCTCAAGAATCTATTGAATTTCAATAGAAGTCTCTCATAAATGGCTAAGTATATTCTTGTACATTTCATTGAGGAAAACTCTTTTATACAAAAATATTTTAGGCCGGGCATGGTGGCTCATGCCTGTCTGTAATCCCAGCACTTTGGGAGGCCAAGGTGGGTGGATCATTTGAGGTCAGCAGTTCGAGACCAGCTGGCCAACATGGTGAAGTCCCATCTCTACTAAAAAGAAAAAATACAAAAATTAGCCAGGCATGGTGGCACACACCTGTAGTCCTGGCTATTTGGGAGGCTGTGGCAGGAGAATCGCTTGAACCTGGGAGGCGGAGGTTGCAGTGAGCCTAGATCGCACTACTGCACTCCAGCCTGGGTGACAGAGTGAGGCTCTGTCTTAAAAATATAGATAGATAGATGGATAGATAGATAGATAGGTAGATAAATAGATATAAAAAATATGTAATATAAATGTGAGAAATTCAAAGGAAAAATACATTCATATTATAAAAAACTACAGATAAGAGTTCCCCTATTATCTACTTGTAATTGTAGGCATTAGAAAGTCATTAACCTATTTATTAGTTATCCAAGTTATATTGCAAGGTTTGAAGTGTAAGCATTTTCCAAAGCTCTGTGATAAAACTTTAATCAGGTATATATGCCTTATTATCTCTTGGAATGTTACAGACAGTGCTCATTTATAGTAGAGGTTGTTACTAGCTTTAATTTAGTACTGATATTTTGGTGAAAATATGTTTTAGGTTTGTGAAGTGGTTGAGTAAACAGTTCAGAATCTGTACTGACATTAAAGAGACAAAGGCTATCCTTGGAAGGCTCAGAGATAGTAAGGGAAAAAGACTTAAAAATGTAGTGGTATATTTAAATAGGTTACACTGTATTTATTGTAAAAATATAATTTAAAAGTTATGAAACAAATGTTTAAGGATTTTGAAGGTTGATTCCTTTACTATTGTGTTTTATTGCTCCAAGGACAGTGCTTCATATGTCATAAATCTGCTTTTGCAAGCAGTTAGACTGAAAAAATGCTCCTAAACAAAAATGCTCCTAAACACATTTCAAGGTTCGTGTTTCTTTTCTTTTCTTTTCTTTTTTTTTTTTTTTTTTGAGACGGAGTCTTGCTCTGTCACCAGGCGCTTGAGTTCAGTGATGTGATCTCGGCGCACTGCAGTCTCCACCTCCCAGGTTAAAGCGATTCCGGTGCCTCAGTCTCCCGAGTAGCTAGGACTACAGGAACTCACCAGCACACCTGACTCATTTTTTGTGTGTTTTAGTCGAGACAGGGTTTCACCATGTTGGCCAGCATGGTCTCGATCTCCTGACATCGTGATCCGCCCGCCTTGGCCTCCCAAAGTGTTGGGATTACAGGCGTGAGCCAGCATGCCTGGTCTCACGTTTCTTATATAATGGACAGATAAATAGTTACAGACCTTTATGATGTGCTGTGCTTTGTTATCAAAAGACTAAAAATCCATTTGACTTGTATGTCTGCCCTTAGATCAGCAATCTTACCTCAAGCCTTCTGAGACACTGAGGTGGATCTCTGTTTACAGAAACATCTATCAGGTGGCAAAGGCAAGGGTTGTGTTGCTTTCTTTAACATGACTTTAAGATTCTACCATTACTTTGAATAGTGAAGGGTCTGGTTTCTTCTCTAGAAGCATGTATAAGTTTTGTTGACACCAATGAAGTTAGGTAAATGACTTTGGGAGAACAGAGATTGCTGACCTTTATGTAGCTTTATTTGGAATATAAAATAAATGTGTAAAGCTTACCAATTGGAAATTTTACCAAATGTACTCAAGATTTAAAAGTCTGAATTGGGTAGAAAAAAAATGATGGCCTTTTACTCATAATACCTCATTTTCCTTAGACATTTTTATTATTCCTCCCTTTCCCACCAAGAGCATTAATACAGAACTGGGAACCTTAACACCGACATACATGTACATACATACACATGCTCTGTCACTCACAGAGTAACAGAGCATACACATAACTATGCTTATTTAAATGTGATTGTCTGTTTTGTGTACTATTCACAGAGATTTACTTGATTTGTTATAGTGATGAGGGCCTATGAAGAAGAAGTACAAGTTGGTCAGAGATCACATAGGACAGACGGGCAGTCAAGAACTGGCTGGTAAAGGGAGCACTTTTTAAAAAAGTAAAAACCTAAAGGTTGAGTTAGTTAGTCAACCAACAGGGAGAAGAAGAATGTTCTGGGAGAGAGGATGTTTGCCATTGTATTTATAAAAGTAAAAGATTGGGCTAGCCAGGTAAAAAGATGTCAGGTCGTTAAGAACATTTAAATGGTTTGGCAGCTGGACATTGTTCTTACAGGCATTAGAGAACCATGGAAGCATTCGTAGTTGTGTCATGTAATTGCTCTGCGTTTTAGAAAGAGCATCTGGTAGTTGGGTGAAAACACTGGAAGTGGCAAGAGTGGAGGCCGCCGGACAGTTTAAGAAGGTGTTTCAGTAATCTCTGCAAAAGAGATCAACAAGACAAGGGGCAGTGATGATGGAGAAAAGCAGATCATTAAAAAAAAAATTTAGAATGAGAACACAGAATAAACATAACATGTTGAAGAATTTGAAATGTGAAAGAAAAGATAGGCCAGAGGCAGTGACTCATGTCTCTAATCCCAGCACTTTGGGAGGTGAAGGTGGGTGGATCACTGGAGCCCAGGAGTTCAAGACCAGCCTGAAACACAGTCTCTACTAAAA
>NW_012121154.1:6669409-6707052 GCF_000951035.1 Colobus angolensis palliatus | reverse complement strand
TTTTTTTTTTTGAAATGTTGAGTTTTATTTGTCTGTATATGTTTGAAGAGACAGTTAAGATATGCATGTAGGGATCAAGAGACTAACCTTGTCTAAAAAAAATGAAGCCATGAATGACTTAACATTTCTCAGAATATATATAGAATGAGAAGAGAAGATGGTCTAGTGAATATTTTTAGTAATACTAACATTTACACGATGATCAGGGAAGCTTGAGGAGAAGAAACATGAGATACAGGAGAAAAACCAGGGAAGTATGGCATTCTGGAAGTCAAGAGTAATAAGGAAACTCTCTATGAGACCTCAGCAAACATTGGCTAATTTGTTTATTAATTCACATTCATTCATTAAGTTTCTATTTTGTGTAAACAGCAGTTGGGGAAAAACCCATTATCTGGTCTCTGATCTCAGGGAGTGTATAGTAATACGGAGAAATAAATATAAGTTGAAAAATTATTCACATAAATATCTCTTTGTAAACTTTAATAAGTAGTAAAGAGTAAAATTATGGGCTAGATACAGTGGCTTATACCTATAATCCCAGCATTTTGGGAGGCTGACAGGGACAGTTCACTTGAGGCCAGGAGTTCGAGACCAGCCTGGCCATTATGGCAAAACCCTATCTCTACTAAAAATACTAAAATTAGCTGGGCATGGTGGTGTGTGCCTGTGGTTCCAGCTACTCAGGGGAGTGAGGCACAAAAATCACTTTAATCCAGGAGGTAGAGGTTGCAGTAAAGCCAAGACTTTACTCCAGACTGGGTGACAGAACAAGACTCTTCTTAAAAGAAAAAAAAAATAAAGAGTAAAATTTTGAAGACCTGTAGAAGTACATACAGGCGAATGAACTTCTATTCCGTGAAGTTTGAGAACCCTGTCTTAAGAAGTGAACTCTAACCTAAGATTTAAAGAATGAGTAGGTGCCAACAGGGCTTGTAGGGCAGAGGACAGTCCTGGCAGATAATCCTGCAAGTGGACTTTGATCCTGCAAAGGACCAAACATGTGATGTCAGGGCCACTTTCCCTAAGTACCTGCACTTCTGAAACTTTGTTTTAACCCAGGAATGATCTCACCTTCTAGGTGTTTTCAAAAGCAAAATGTAACTATTACTTTTAGGCAACCAGCTATGCAGAGAATGTAGACCTATATTGACAGGGATGTTGAAGTTTGGAACATTTCCATTTCAAGCTGAGAGGTCACTGTGGAAAATATGGACTCATTATTTATTAATTTATGAAATACTTTTTAATTCTCTTACATAGGTGAGACACTATGGATATGAATGAATGCCACATTATTCCTTTAAAAATCACCTTTATTATTTTCGTTATGAGTTTTGGGAGCTAACATATATTGGCCCATTTTATGTGTTCAATTCAGTGATGTTTGGTAACTTACCAAGCTTTTACATTATTCTTTAATAAAATTTTTATACATTAATTCATTTTCCCTCCCTTGGATGACAAGAGATGATCTTCCAGGCTTAACAATGAAATGTTGCCCTTGTGAAATCTTTACTAGGGGCAACATTAGATATCTGGTTCTTTTCCCCAGTAATAAATAACACTTTTAAGCCTTCAATTTAAACCTAAAATGAAAAGGAAATCACAATTTTTAAACATAAAGGTCATATTTTAAATGTTCATTAAAAATCTTTTGCATACCGTTCCTCTTCCTCTTTTGTTTTCTTTTAATAAGAGTTAAGACAAGCTTACTCTGGTATCAGTTTTCAAAATAAATCGCTGAGTCAGAAGCTGAGTTTATGTTGGTCTGTGGTGGTTGTTTAATCTCTCTGTTCATGGGTAAGAAAAATTACCACCTAAAATAAACAACTATTTAATGTCTCACAGTGGGTTGGTGCTCAAACTGGGATTTAAAATTAAGTCCTTAAACATAGCCCAGGCTTCCCTACAGTGACTGTGTCACCTGTCCCAGGAGGGAAAATATAGTTCAGGGGAACTTTTTTGTTTGTTTCTTTTTGTTTTGTTTTGTTTTGTTTTTTGAGATGGGGTCTTGCTCTGTCTCCAAGGCTGGAGTGCTGTGGCGTAATCTCGGCTCACTGCAAGCTCTGCCTCCCAGGTTCACACCATTCTCCTGCCTCAGCCTCCCAAGAAGCTGGGACTATAGGCGCCTGCCACCACGCCTGGCTAATGTTTTGTATTTTTTAGTAGAGACGGGGTTTCACCGTGTTAGCCAGGATGGTCTTGATCTCCTGACCTCGTGATCCACCCATCTCAGCCTCCCAAAGTGCTGAGATTACAGGTGTGAGCCACCATGCCTGGCCTAGTTCAGGGAAACTTTTTGCCACAAATTCACAATGAAATACTGGATTAGTGATTTGCTGTTGGAATCTAAGTTTAATGAAGACTTCCAGTTGTGCAGAGTCCAAAATATAACTGCATATGTGCTTCCACTACTATTTTAAGGTAAAAAACATCTTAGGAAAAACATAGCAAAGCAGCATCACTGTGGCTTTATATCATCAAGCAGTTGTAGGGGAGAAAAGCAGTATCTTTTCCTCATCCGTGACTAGGTTCAAGGCTGAAACCCTTATAACAAAAGACAGGGTAATGAGAAAGGCATGCAAATTTAGTACAAGATTTATGTGACACAGGAGTCTTCAGAAATTAAGACCCAAAGAAGCAGGGAAAACTGTGTGTTTTAATGCTTACATTGAATGAAGGCTGGACAGTTGACATAGTTTGGCTGTGTCCCCACCCAAATCACATCTTGAACTGTAGCTCCCATAATCCCTGCGGTGTTGTGGGAAGGACCTGGTGGAAGGTAATTGAATCACGGGGGTGGGTTTTTCCCATGCTGTTCTTCTCCTGATAGTAAATAAGTCTCATGAGATCTGATGGCTGTATGAAGAGCAGTTCCCCTGCACATGCTGTCTTGCCTGCTGACATGTAAGACGTGCCTTTGCTCCTCCTTAACCTTCTGCCATGACTGTGAGGGCTCCCCAGCTATGTGGAACTGTGAGTCCATTAAACCTCTTTTTCTTTATAAATTACCCAGTCTTGGGTATTTCTTCATAGCAGTATGAAAAATGGACTAGTACAACAGTCATGTGGAAGTATGATTGAATGAAAGAGGGCATGATCTAATGGTAATAAGCAAGGGGGACGTTAGCAAGGCCTGTTCAAATTATTCTCAGTGTCTCTGTGTCTTTATTTCTTTCCTTTTGGTATAGAAAGTATCTCTCTAGAATGAGGACTTTCTGATCCTACTTTAAAGGAAGGTCAGAGAATTCTTTTATGACCTGCTTCAGGGAAGAATGGTGAGAGAAAGTCAGAGAGACCTTCTTATTCAAGCTGTCTTCTCAAAGCCAAAGTGCTACATTTTGGGGTACATGTGCTGAACACTGTCACAGTATCATTTGTTCTTTTTTAAATATGGAAAGGAACACCATTGTGAAGATGAAATAAGCATTTGTGTCTGTTTTTCTATGCACTTTTATTTATTTATTTTTAAGACAGGGCCTCTTTGTCTCCCAGACTGGAGTGTGGTGGCACCATCATAGCTTACTGTTACCTCAAACTCCTAGGCTCAAGCTATCCTCCCACCTCAGCCTCCCAAGTAGCTGAAGACAACAGGCACATTCCAACATGCTCTGATAAGTTTTTGTATTTTTAATAGAGACAGTGTCTTACTATGTTGCCCAGGCTGGTCTGGAAGTCCTGGGCCCATGCAGTCCTCCCGCCTTGGCCTCCCAAAGTGCTGGGATCACAGGTGTGTGCCATTGAACCTGGCCTATGTACGTTTTTTTAATAAAATTCTCTGCCTTTTGTTTCCAAAAGTGTAGATGATTATGCTATTCTGCCACATGTGTCATTGTAGCACACACCATATGTGGGAATAAAAATGTTAAGGGATTATTTCTTGAATAGAGGCTAAGCATTTGTGGATTCAGGTGGACTGACATACTCACAGACCTCTAACTCCTAGGGAAATGAAATTGTTTCTTTTGCTGGTTAGTTATCTCACCTACATTGTGCTTTATATAAATGTACACTTGTATACCAATATTTTAAGTATAACAAAATATTCACTTTTAATGAATAAGATGAGTATAGCCCAGATCATCTTTTTCTTTGGCATTCAGGATGGGGTGTTTTGTATGACAGACTTTCTAATGCTAACTCTAAGTGCAATCATCTAGTTCTTTTCTCCCAGGTAAGGCTTTTAATGTATTCAATATAAATATTCTCGATTACTTTTGATATTGTAATGCAATTAATACTTGATCATTTTTCTTTTTCAGAGGAGAAAACTTACAGCAGTATACTTTGAAAAAAAATTTTTCAATCACATTTGTGTGATTGGTTTTGTTCCAATCTGACCACTCTAGAAAATATAAATGTCTTTCACATAAAATACTGGCTTTGCCTGTGTCTCATATATTATTCCTTATCTGAAAGTTGTAATAATTAGAAGGCCATTACTGTCCCCCATGAATTAAATTAGGCTCTTTTTATTTCCTTTTTCTTTCATTTGACTCTATTTATTACTTAACTAGTGTGACAAATGTGGCTTAAAATAAAAATTGTGTCATTATTAATGAAAAATGTGCTGGCCGCAGCAGTGGTGATAAAGAAAAATGTCATAGAGCATTCATTTTCCTCTTGATTTGGTGAAGTGATCGTTGGGAAAAAGTTGTAATAAACAGAATAGTGGAATGGTTAATGTTTTAGCAGAATGGGATTTTACTTTGATTTGCTGAAAAGATATACATTAATAAGCAATTGATTACAACTCACAAAACACAGTTGTCAGGCATCAAGTTATATTTCTTCTACTAGTCCCTGTGAACAAATCAAGATTTTAAACACAATACAGATAAATTGAAAGACACACTTTACAAAATTAATAATTACTTAGACTAAAATAGCACTTAGAAAATGACCAAAAAAGTAACAAGATCGTGAAAAGAACTATATATCTGTGTAACACTCTACAGATTTGGAGCAGCTTCAGTAGCTTCGTTAATCATAAACTTGACTAAAATGTTACATATTATGTTTTCAAAATGTTATCATATACTACTGAGTTAAAGGCAAAAAATATACTATGATTCTTAACAAGATTTTATTAATTGTTTCACTAAAGTTATTGGTCATCTAGATAATGGTATTGTTTTTAATAGTTGGAGGCACAAACCTGTGATGTAAGTGTGCCCCCATGTGGTTATAGATTGGTTTGTAAGAACGTCAGAAAGGCATTAATGGAAAGGGGGCTTCAATGGGTTATATTAATATTATCTTGTTAATATTTACTCCATCCCAAGCAGAGAGTTGTTTCTCTTTTTCTAAGATAGAGGATTCTCAGTTTCTTCCATAATTCTTACAAACATACTATTTTTAGTAGTCATACATTTTAACCAATGTGTCTACTTCTAATTCTGAAGTGTATAACATAGTAAAGACACATAAATCAACACAAAAGATGTATTTTTCTTCATGTCTAAAGTATTTGGTTAAGTCAAGCCTAAGTCATTCTCTGCAAGTGTTTAAAAATACATTTTGTAATTAAATAGGATGATATATCCGGTAGGAAATTTGTATTAGGACAGGCCTATGGCCCGAGAAAATAGTTTGCCCATTTATGTGATATTTTAATAAGACTATTATTAAGTCTATTATTAAGAGTATATTTGTTCATAATTTTTTTAACCAAAAGGATACTGGATATTCATAATCAATGTCGGCGATTCCACAGAATTTGAAACCCCTTTTCTGTACAGCATCTTTGTGAGGTTGATTACTTCCATAACATGTGTGTGTGTGTATATGTGTGTGTGTGTGTGTGTGTGTATTGTTTTGAGACAGAGTCTCACTCGGTCACCCAGGCTTGAGTGCAGTGGCACAATCTTGGCTTACCTCCACCTCCACCTCCAGGGTTCAAGCGATTTTCCTGCCTCAGCCTCCCAAGTAGCTGGAATTACAGATATGCGTCACCATGACCGACTAATTTTTTTGTATTTTTAGTAGAGACGGTGTTTTGCTATATTGGCCAGGCTGGTCTGGAACTCCTGATCTCAGGTTATCTGCCCACCTCAGCCCCCCAAAGTACTGGGATTGCACGCGTGAGCCACCACTCCCAGCCACTTCCATATTTTGACACAAAAGTAAATCTTTATTTAACTCTCTAGTCACTAGTCCAGGATGCAAAGCCTAACCTATTGGCCAGTTGATGCTTCTGGAAAATCACTGTGAGGGTTGGTTGGTAATGACGCCATTGCATGCAAGCCCACATCTTGTTTCTGAGGTAGTGCAGTGTGTTGGCATTATAATCATGTTTGAGCGAGTTTGAGTGGCATTCATTTTGTTTGTTTGAGCATGTGACTGAGCTGCAACCACAAAAAGCAAGGGCACTGACTGCGCAGACAGAAGCCTGAGCTTCAGCTTGAAATGCATGTTTTCCTTTTAACCAACATTACTGTCCTCGGTGGAAGTTTATTCAGGGTAGAAGCAAACTTGTCCTTATTTTATTTTGTTATATTTAAAAACTAGCCCCAAATGCTGTGTTTCTATTCTAACTTCTTATATTAAACCTTTGAAAGTGAAAACTGAAATAATTAAATTTTAAAGATTGCAATCATTAAAGAATTAATACAAACATCTATTTAATTTTTTTCTTTACTAAAAATTTTTTCTTAATTAGAATTCATTGTTTAGCATGGCAATATTTGCAATGATGAAGACAACTTCTTTAAGTTAAATCGTAATATTGGGAGGAATTTAACAGTTTTCTTTTTAAAAATAAGAAGTCAAGATAAGTTCCATTTTCATTTTGGTCATTTAACATACTGTTTAGTGTTTTCAGAGAACAATATTTCAGAAATAAATATTTATGCCTGTCACTTTGTGCACAGGGCAAAATGAGTTATGTACTTTTTTGTTTGAGATGGAGTCTCGCTTTGTCACCAGGCTGGAGTGCAGTTGCATAATCTCTGCTCACTGCAAGCTCCACCTTCTGGGTTCAAGTGATTCTTCTGCCTCAGCCTCCCAAGCAGCTGGGACTACGGGCATGCGCCACCACACCCAGCTAATTTTTGTATTTTTAGTAGATATGTGGTGGTTCACACCTGTAATCCCAGCACTTTGGGAGGCTGAGGTGGACAGATCACAAGGTCAAGAGTTATGTACTTTTGAAAGGCAAATTGAACCATTTCTGACCCCACCCTTTCCACCTACATTGTCTTAAAAATGAATCCTAAACTTAAGTCAGTAACATTTCAAATGATATATTTTCCTTCATGGAAGAGTCTCTTCACACTTACGGAAGAGAACAGGTTGAAGTAGAGTGCGAAGGGAGGAAAGACAAAGCAATGAATCAAATATAGTAATATTTATTTAAAATCTCATAGTATTGAATGTCTCCAACAAACTGTTGGATGGTTGTCATACAGATGGTGATTCTCGGCTAGAAAACTTTATGGAATGCCTGAACTAAATGATTGCTTATGCTTTTTTTCATGTGTGCTTGATATCTTGGAATTTCAAAATAATTTTTTAATATAATTTTAAAAATTTGACTGTATTTGTTGATAATTGCTTTGTGTTTTTGGGAAAAAAGCCACAGGCACTTTAGTGAAGATTATTCAATGAGTTATGATTATCTTTATGTGTTTAGAAGGAAAACATGTCATAGAAAAATGAAGTAGCAACACTGAGAAACAGAATTATCTAAATCCACCTAAACCACAGATTGGCAAATTGTTTAACTTATGTTCCCTGTAACTCACCTAGCTTATAAGAATTTAATTAAATATTTTAAAAGAGTCATTATAAATCTAATAAGCTGACCTAGTATTCTGACTATATATTATTTTCCAGAAGTATAGAAGGATAAATGATAGTGAGACATACTTTTTTTTTTTTTTCTTTTGAGATGGAGTCTCACTCTGTTGCCCATGCTGGAGTGCAGTGGCGTGATTTCAGTTCACCGCAACCTCCGCCTCCCAGGTTCAAGTAATTCTCCTACATCAGCCTCCCGAGTAGCTGGGACTACAGGCGCATGCCACCACACCCAGCTAATTTTTGTATTTTTAGTAGAGACGGAGTTTCACCATATTGGCCAGGCCAGGATGATCTTGATCTCATGACCTTGTGATCCACCAGCCTTGGCCTCCCAAAGTGCTGGGATTACAGACGTTAGCCACCGCACCTGGCCAAGACATGTTTTAAAAGTATGTTTTGCAGGGCCAAGAACAGTGGCTCAAGCCTGTAATCCCAGCACTTTGGAAGGCCGAGGTGGGTAGATCATTTGAGGTTAGGAGTTTGAGACCAGCCTAACCAACATAGTGAAACCTTGTCTCTACTAAAAATACAAAAACTATCCGGGCAGTAGTGGCATGTACCTATAATCCCAGCTACTCAGGAGGCTGAGGCGAGAGAATCCTTTGAGCCTGGGAGGCAGACGTTTCAGTGAGCTGAGATTGGGCCACTGCTCTCCAGTCTGAGAGAGAGAGTGAGAACCTGTCTCGGGAAAAAAAAAAAAAAAGAATGTTTTGCAAATGGTAGACAATTTATAAAAAGAAAAAAATCACCTGTAATCTTCATAAACAATATGATTTACTTTCTAAAGCACCAACTTGGTTTTTTAAAAAGTAGACTTTGACCATTAGGATAAAATATGATAGTTAGAATGGACCATACAGTACCAGTGAAGGAGCTCAACATTTATCTTCTAAAAATCTGCTTGTTCTTTCTTCCCACTTCTTATTCACAAAACACAAAACATACGAGTGCTAAAACATTAAATTATTTTTCTCTCTTGCAGTCCAGAGTTATCATCCCAAAGCCCATGTGGTCATCAGTTGTAATAATGTTCCATGCCAATCTGGAATAAAATGTGGGGAACTGGCGTTCCATTAAAAACTGTTATTCACTTATAAAGCCTTACATTGTGTATTTGACCATACACTTCCCCCTCTATTCAACCAGGCTAGTGCAAAAAACACAAATTATTGAAATTTTCAACTCTAAGAGTAAATTCAGCATTAATGATTTTTTTATAGAAACTAATGTAGGAGATAAAATTGAATATATTTATTTTGCAGATGTAATTTCCTATTAACAAAGAAGTGTATACAGAACATTTCGCTTGCAGCTGCCTAACAGAGGGTAATTGACTAATAAATGTCTCATGCCCTTTTACAATAGTCTTTCCAGGCCAAGAACCGTGGCTCAAGCCTGTAATTCCAGGACTTTGGGAGGCCAAGAAGAGAGGATCACCTGAGGCCAGGAGTTCAAGCCAGGCTGGGCAACATAGTGAGACACTGTTACTCCAAAAAAAAACTCACAAAAAAACTAAAACTTAGCTGGGCATGGTGACATGCACCTGTATATCTAGTTACTCAGGAGGTTGTGGTGAGAGGATCGCTTGAGCCGAGGAGTTAGAAGCCATAGTGAGCTATGATTGTGGCACTGTACTCCAGTCTGGGCAACACAAGGAGACCCTGTATCTTAAAAAAAAATCTCTACAGTACTGGCATGGTTACATTATCAACAAAAATGAATGCCTCTCAAGATCTGGCCAATGGAAATAATATTATTCTATATTTCTTCATTATTCTATGAGTAAAAATAGTCCACATGTAGAAGTTTATTTCCAAGAAAATTCAGTGTCATTGATATGTACTCTTACAGTTACCAAAATATATCAGTTTTTAGATATAAGGACAACGAAGGCCCTCCCATTCCCCATGTTCCAAAGAAATTTAAACTTATCCAGATACAGATGATAATACATAAACCTTTTTGTAGGAAAACTTTTTGCTTTACAATGCTAGTTATATGTCTAAATAAGTTAATGTCTATTCAAACTAAACACATCACACAGCACCTTTTCTTTTATATTTTGAAAAGCATACATGAGCAAGAGTGGAAGAGAAAATGGTTGATTAGAAAAGCCCACAGTCTTTTAGATTCTCTTTGATTATTATATCTGTAACTGCATCAAACACAAACTTGACATTTTGGGTATCAGTAGCACAGGTCATGTGGGAATAAATTTCCTTATCTTCTTTTTTTAAATTCAGGTCTAGAAACTGGTTCTTGATGTAGTTTCCTGCATCTTCAAATGTATTTGGCCCTTGTTAAACAAAATATTTAAAGAGGTAAAGATTAATCGTATGTTACAAAGAATAGGCTATAAATAATATCAGTAAGTTTTAGGATTTTACTTTGATATACTAAGTATTGCAAAATCATAAAGGCAAGGTTCAATTGTCAGGGTGCTGGGAACTATGCTCACCCCATTGGGAGCTCCCGGTGGCTAAAAGTAAACTTTGCATCAAAAAAGCTCACAATACAGAAGAAATCCCAAAATATTTTTAAAACAAAGTGAGTGATACAAACTTACATATACATCAAATACTGTGTGTGTGTTTGTGGGCATGGGTGTGGGTGTTTTTATACACACTAAAAGAGAAAACGAATGGAAAAGGTAGATGACTAGGGTACAGAAGGAGATGGTATTTGAGCTGGACTTTGAGAGGTACCTACAACAGAGAAGAGAAAAGTAAGTGCAAGCAAAAAAGTGAAAGTGAGAATTGTACCACTAGACTTGAGGGTAGGGTCAGGAAACAGATTGAGCTTTGAAGAATCTACTTTGATGGAAATGAAAGATTTTTGTAGAGGAACTGTAGGAAATTAAGTAGAATAGACGTTATGGGCTACATTATAGACTATGTTACTAACAAAACAGGAGTTGGGATGAGATATAAAAGGCTATATAGAGAGGTACTCTTGACTGATGTGTTATATAGCAGTAGTACGATGAAGGCTCTGCTTGAGAAACTTTAGTCCAATAGCAGGATGTACAATGAATCAGTCGAGAAAAGGCAGACATAAAACAATTAGGCTAAAAAATACAGGACAACTAAAAATGACCTGTCGATGGGCTTTATAACAGAATGTGCTTTATGGGGACTTGACACAGGATAGAGCAGTAGCATAAAAACTTTCTGAAGAAATAAGTCTTTGTTTCCTACTTTATTGTAACTAGAAGCAAAATTCCATGAGGGACAAACTTTAAAGCCGTATAACATGGCTAAAATCCAAAACACTGGCAATACCAAATGCTGGTAAGTGCATGGAGTTATAGAAGTTAATTGCTTGTGGAAATGCAAAATAGTGCAGTCACTTTGAAAGGCAATTTGGCAGTTTCTTACAAAGCTAAACATAGTCTTACCATGCAATCCAGCAATCACACTTTTAGGCATTTACCTAGAAACTTATGTCTACACAGAAGCCTGCACATGGATGTTTATAGCATCTTTTTCCATAATTGCCAAAAATTGGGAGGAACCAAGATGTCCTTCTGTAGCTGAAAGGATAAACTGTGGTTCATTTAAGGAACAGAATATTAATTTAGAAATAAAAAAATTAGCTATCAATCCATAAAAAGATATGGAGGAAACTTAAATGCATATTGCTAAGTGAAAAAAGACAGTAAGAAAATGCTACATGTTATATGTAGCATTTGATTCCAGTTATATTACATTCATGCTATATGATTCCAGTTATATTACATTCTGGAAAAGGCAAAAGGATAGAAACAATAAAAAGATCAGTGATTGCCAGGAGTGTGAGGAGGGAGGAGGCATGAATGGGGGAACACAGGGAATTTTTAAGGCAGTGAAGCTGTTCTGTATAATACTGTAATGCTGGATACATGACCTGCATTTGGCAAAACACACAGAACTGTGTGACAAAAAGAGTGAACCCTAATTAAATGAGGACTTGGTCGGGCACAGTGGCTCACGCCTGTAATCCTAACACTTTGGGAGGGTGAGTGGATCATCTGAGGTCAGGAGTTCAAGACCAGCCTGGTCAACATGGTGAAATCCCATCTCTACTAAAAATACAAAAATTAGCCAGCCTGATGGTGGGTGCCTGTAGTCTCAGCTAGTTGGGAGGCTGAGGCAGAAGAATAGCTTGAGCCCAGGAGGCAGATGTAGCAGGGAGCTGAGATCGCGCGACAGAGTAAGACTCTGTCTCAAGAAAAAAAAAAAAAAAAGTGGACTTTAGTTAATAATGTAAAATGTGTTAATATCAATTCATCAATATAATTCATCAATTTTAACAAATGGTACCACACCAAAGCAGTTCTCTAAATAGAGAAACTGTAGGAGGGGATGAGAAAGAAAGTACGTGGGAACTCTTCATACTTTCTGTTGAAACATTTCATTTCTCTATAAACTAGAAACTGCTCTAAGAAATAAATCCTATTATATAATATAAAACCTTTAATTATGAGTTTATATTTAATTAGTAATATTCAATGTATTTGAATATTATTTGTAATATGAAAAATATATTTAATCACATGATAAATGTATGATATATTATAAATATTTATAATTATAGAAAAAAGATATAAGCCCTAATTGTAGATTGACCAATATAAGTATTTGTTTTGACAGAATGCCATGCTCCTAGTAACATCTGGGCAGCCTTACATACCTAAGTGGTAAAACTCGATTTGTATTTTGTTTAAATCATAAAAATGGCTAGATGCAATGGCTCACACCTGTAATCCCGGCACTTTGGTAGGCCAAGGTGGACAGATCACTTGAGGTCAAGAGTTCGAGACCAGCCTTGGCAAACGTGGTGAAACCCCATCACTACTGAAAATACGAAAATTAACTGGGTGTGGTGGCGTGCACCAGTGGTCCCAGCTACTCGGGAGGCTGAAGTAGGAGAATCGTTTGAACCCAGGAGACAAAGGCTACAGCCTAAGTGACAGAGCGAGACTCCATCTCAAAAAAGTAAATTTTTTAAATGTAATTTTATTACCAATGGAACATCCAACTATTTACAAAAAAAGAAAAAAACTCTTTCTGAAGGAGAAACAGCCGTTCTGTGGGATTTCACATTTACAATCGCTGACTAACAGGATTAGCACTAAAATTCCAGGATCCAAGAAAACCAGAAAAAAAATGAAGATGTCATTATTCATTCTCAAATTCATTCATGCTATATCTCTAGAAACAACTCAGACATTGAAGGGCCTCTGAGATTTACTATAGCTTTACAAGGTTTCAGTAGGAAATACATCAAAAATGTCAATTTGGAATAAGATTTGCATTCCTGTTATAATTTTGAAGACAATTCAGGTTCCAATGTCATTTGATAAATTCTATACAGTAGCAACCCTGGTCCATCTAACCCCTTCCAGTTTATTTCATTAGGGTTTTGCTTTAATGTAGACAATGTAGAGAGGGTTCTTCTTTATTGTAAGTTTTTTTTTCCCCCCAGTTTGGATCATAAAGATGACTCAAAAATGATCATAAGCTTCATCCTCATAAGTATTAAATGCCAAGATCCAGATAGGAAATATATGTTTATACAAAAATGTATTACTATGAAACTAAAAGAAAAGAATCTTACCGGTATATTCTGGAAAGCAGATACTAAGATGCACCTTGGTTACCTTTTCTTGAAAGATATCTTTTTTGTTGAGGAACAGGACAATGGAGGTTGTTGAAAAATACTTGTGATTACAGATACTGTTGAACAGGTGAAGACTTTCATGCATTCTATTCTGTTAGGTATCAGAAATGAGAATGAGTAGGATTATTATTTGCAAAATGTGAATGTTGAGCATCGTGAACAAGGATCTAGAACTAACATAAATCTTTGGCAAACTTTCAGGAGTTGGGCAATGTGGTAGTACTACTGAAAAGCACAAAGATTACTTTTAACCCTGGCTTTGTTGTTTTTCTTTTAGACTTACCACTTCTTCATCTTCCACGAGGACCATGTCATAGGCACTAAGTGCAGCACAAAATATAATGCATGTAACTCCTTCAAAGCAGTGAATCCACTTCTTTCTCTCAGATCTCTGTCCACCTACATCAAACATCCTTTAACAAAACATCAAATGAATAATAAATCTTACAAATATCCTCCAAAATGTGCATTGAGGTTATTTAGAGGTATAAATGGGTGATCCCATATATTCAAAAGGTATTCGTTTGACTTTTATTGATTAAAAAATAAAATGTATTTGGTCAAATGGCTGTTCAAGGACCACAGAGAAAAAACAGTTTTAAAAAATGTCTCCATGCAAACTAGAGTAAAATGATTTACACACTGACTTTGAGAAACTGTGAAATTTAAAAGAGTTTCGAGTTTTAGTAAAACATTCATTAGCCATAGAAGATTTTGATCAAAGTTTAGACATATTCTCTTGAATGAAAAGAAACTGCAAGAAGATTGGAAGTTACTGTAGTTCTGATGCTATGATTCTTGCCTATTTTCTTACATCTTTCTACATTCATTTGTTTACTCAGACAATTATTCTTTGCATTCTATGTACTAGACACTGTGCTAGGTCTGCTAGCACAAAGATGAAAAGATATGGTCTGTATCTTCAAAGAACGTTCTGTCTTGTAGAGAAAAAAAAGTTACTATAATATTATGTAAAAATATTCTAATGTACAAGGTAAAATGTGAGCATTTAGGAAGACTTAAGTTAGCCTGAGGGATCGTGACTCTTAGAGAAGGTGTTTGAAAACTCAGCCCTTCCTCTACTTGTGTATTTTGGTGAGAGATCATTGTGGACAGAGGACTCAATTTTAAAAACTAGGGGCTAGGCAGCAAAAAGTTAGGTTTATATCAAAGGAATTGTTTAATGTTTGCTACCTCAGGGCTTTCGCACACAGTCTCTTTCCTTTTCCTGTGACAAAGATTTCTTTCTTCTTTCCATGCCTGCTTTTTTTCTCAACTATGAAGTCTTAGCATCAATATCTCCTCCACAAAGAAGCCTCCTGGAGTGTCCATGTAAATTGCACCTCTCTCAATCCTCTATTTACCTTCTATAGCATCACTTTCTTTCCTTTATGGTGATCGTCAATATCTATCATCTCCATAGTAGAATAACAGCCTCATGAGGTCAGGAACATTATCTGTATTAGTAACTGCTGTATGCCTAGTTCCTGGCACCATGCCCAACACATAACAGGCACGCAAAAAAATATTTGCTAAATAAATGAATAGATTCCATGTTAACTGAATAGACAGGCAGGAAACACAGCAAACGTGCTATGTTCTCTCATGCCTTGATAACTTACACATGTTTTTTATAAATATGTATAAGTTACCAAGGCATGAGAGAACATAGCATGCTTGGGGTAAGCAAGTTATTTATAGTTTTGGGAACATAAAGAATAAAGTAAAAACACCGAGCTATATGGTCTAATAATTATCCATTTATCCACTTATTCATTGTTTATTCAACAAATAATTACTAAGCACTTATTATATGCCAGGCACCAAGGATTCAGCCTTAAGCTTTTAAACTGGTGGTGGTGGTAATAGTGATTGGTGTGTATGTTTCAAAATAGACTTCAGATATCCATATAGGATATCTGATGTGGATTCATATCCTATATGAATATCTGAAAATAGACTTAATAGGAAATATCCATATGAAAATAGACTTCAGATATCCATATAGGAAGTGGAGGGGGTGGGTTGTCATTTGAAATGGAGTGATCAGAAACTGTAGAAGATGACAGAAGTGTAAAAACCTGAGGAGATGAGGGGTTAAGCCAACTGGTTATCTGGAGCAAACAATGTTACAGGCAAAGGTGACAGAGGAAACAGCAAGAGCAAAGGACTTCAGGAGTGAGCCCTCACGTGATCAGCCAGCAGTGGATTTGCTGGTCCTTTCACGTTACATGAGAAATGAAGATTTCATATTGCAGACCATAGAGGACTACGGGTGATTTTCAGATAGGGACTTGACATTTTTTGTCTGTTTGTTGTTGTGTTAGATCACTTTGATCTGAGTCCAGAAGTTGGACTTAATGAGGAAGAGATAAGAAGCAAAGAAATAAATTATGGGGCTATCATAATAGTTTAAACTCAAGGTATTAAGTACCAAAAAGCATCCAAGTTGTACAGACTTCAAGGGTAATAGTTATACTTGGAGTAATAAATGTCAACCGATCTGCTTATTGAAAATAATCAAAGTACAATATATTATACTTCATATTTCATATATGAACCAAGTAAAGATATATAGAACTAATATTCCCCAAATAATGTACCAATGCAAAATCACTCCATTAAGCAGTAGACTAAAAGAGAATTTGCTCACAATATTGAAGATAATGGTTAAGCGTTCAATAGTTAATAGTGTGGAAATTTAAATTTGGTGTTTATAAAGAATATTATATGTGCTACTAATTATCAAATTGCAGTTTCAGGCTTGCAAAATAAATGGAGGAAGGGGACCAAATTTTGACTTTTCGGTTGTATTATGTGAAAATTAACCAATGTATTTAATGTTAAAAAATTAAATGACATTCTTACAGAAACAAGGATGATAAATATGCATTCAGATATTTAAATTGTTCATCAACTGTTTTTTTTTTTTGGAGACGGAGTCTAGCTCTGTCGCCCAGGCTGGAGTGCAGTGGCGCGATCTCGGCTCACTGCAAGCTCCGCCTCCCAGGTTTACGCCATTCTCCTGGCTCAGCCTCCCGAGTAGCTGGGACTACAGGCGCCCGCCATCTCGCCCAGCTAGTTTTTGTATTTTTTAGTAGAGACGGGGTTTCACCATGTAGCTCAGAATGGTCTCGATCTCCTGACCTCGTGATCCACCCGTCTCGGCCTCCCAAAGTGCTGGGATTACAGGCTTGAGCCACCGCGCCCGGCCAACTGTTTTGTTAATCCACAAAATACCTTAGTTTTTTTTCAAACTTCATAAACTGGAGTTTTATTTATTTCTTTGTTGAAATTACTTTTAAAGTATAAATTACATTTAAACTATAAAATGTGGTGGAACTAGAAATCATTGAGATCATGACTTTCATGTTCCACATCACCAGTTGTAATGGATTAATCTTAATTTAACACACCTAATAAGAGTTTACTATTTGTCGGGCATATAAGCACCTTACAGCAGTGAACTCATTTAAACCTCTTCAGGAACTTACAAGGAGGTACATTTAGCATTCTTGTTTTTTCAGAGGAGCCCTTAAGCAAATTGCCTAAGAATTATATTTCTACTAATATTTGTTGAGGCTGCTATGTACGTGGCACCATGATAGGTTCAATAGGTTCTGTGGCTATGACAGCTATGCTGTGAAAGTTGTTAACTTGCTAAATATACGTCTGTTTACTTAGAACAGAGGTGCACAACTAGTACTAGTGCCTGCAGTTAGCGCTCAAACCCTCACTAGTGGACAGAAATTATCTTCACTGTGCACTCTGTCCTTCTCCCAGACCAGGCAGTAGTTCTATGTTGTCAAACAGGTCACTGGGCAAAAAATTTAAACTCCCTTCCTCTGGGAGGTTTCGTTCTTTTCTTTTAATGAAGATAATCACCTAATGTGTTTCAGATGTAGTACATATATGCTCCCTTTGGTCATATATGAATATATTGTGGATCATTTTTTGGCAAAGAAATGTGACACTGTGACTGAACAATGATGATTAATTTACGGATTTGGGGGACCTGAGTATAGTATCCATTACTAGGTTTAAACTCCTGGTGGGCTTTTCAAAGTGAAACCACCCTTCTTAACCCCACCCACGGACTTTTTAACTCGCAAGGATTTCCATAGTCCTAATCTCTTTCACTCTAATCCCCACCTCAGGGGGAAAATCCCCCTTTCCCTTGCTTAATGACAAACCAGTCATGGAGCTAGGACAGACAGTCATGGAATGTTTGTGCTAAGGGAGCCCAATGTGCCATTTCCACAGCAGTGATGGCAGTGCTGTAGGAATCAAATTCTAGGATGCCTCTGGTAAGTTTTCTCCACTAAGCAGAACTTGCATTAGTCTTGTCAGCCTTTGTTTGTAGTCTCCTTTTCCCTGCTTTTATGCCCAATTATGCCATTCTGTTTCATTCCGATTGATATTTGTATTCTTTTAGTCACATTTTCAATTAGATTATATATTCAGATTATATTTACATCTTAAAAGTCTGAGAAACTCCTCTCTTTAAGGTGACTTTGTAATTGCTCAGATTTCCTGCATAGTGACCAAATATTTTATCTCAGAGCAAAATCATCTTATCTCTCATGTTAATAGTTTTGTTTTGTTTTTGGTGTGTGGGGGGGTTAATGACAAAAATAATAGTAGGAATTATTAAGATATGGGAACTCTAACTTGTGGGTTCTATGGGGGACATAAACTACCCAGGAGGAGGAAGAAAAAGGAACCTCATATATTTCCTACATATTTATTTTCTACAACATAATGTCCTCAAATGGTTTTTCCCCATATCTGAAACAGCTGAAGCACCTGAGATGAAAATCAGAGTAACAACAAACTCATTGGCTATGCCTTAATTTTCTCTGATGAGTCAGCTTCTTTGCAGCCTACTAATGATGTGTTAACAGGTGTAAGAGGTAGCTATTCTCCTCTTCTGATAAATACGTACAACTGTGATAAGTAACAATTGCAGGAAAAATAACTTATGGTAGAATAAAAGTCACATTGGAATTGTGTGCTCTCCCTGAAAAAGAAATTCTAATCCATGGCTTTCTGTTTCTCATAACAATTCTTTGAAGGGAAAATAGTATTTACCCATTTCTTTACCAAAGTGAAGAAACTGGCCTTTGAGAGGCTAAGGTGGTTTGTTCCTAAATTCACAATTAATAAAGGATAGAACTGATGCACTATGACCCTTAGCCTAGTGCTCTTTCTGCATATCATGCAGCTTCTAATAAACATGTTTTAATTGGCTTAGCTTTCTCCCAAGGAAGAGAGGACAAAGATTGCTCAGTCTTAGCATTTTGTTCATATAGATAAAATGGGAAGTCTATCTTAGATTGAATGCATATAATCTTCTCATTTTATGACTCATTTGATAAGCAATATTTTTGTGTGTGTGCAGATTGACGTAGGAGACATAGGTCCAGGGAGCATTGATCATTTCTCTAATGCCATCTGCTATTATTGAACTGAAATGCTCATTAGCAAATCAGACCAATAGCCAGAGTTTTGTTTTTGTATTGATTCTCTTGGACACTGTGTTAGCTCTAAGAATAGTGACATTTTGTTTTGCTAATATTGTAGTGATTTATTTTTCATACTTCTCTCTTCAGTTTTAGCTTTCCCCTAAATTTTAATTTAGTCCTCATTTTATGGAATTGTAAAGTATTACTACCTGTGAAAACATTTTGAAGATTCCCCAAAGTGAAGTAATTGCTTATATTTTTTGGCTGAAGAAATATTCTCCCTTATGTATAAACATCAAAACAAAAGAAAAAGCTTCATTGTGACCATTCTATGAGAGACAAAATTAAAATCAGAGAAAACATGTATATTTGCTGCCTGGAGTTTTTGATTGGTCAAATACAGTAGATTATTAATGAGGGAAATGGACATGCTTGAATACTCTCAACTCTCTGAATAAAATAATCTTAACTACCATGATGTTACATGGAACTTATAGTCCTTATTTGGGATTTTGTGTGGGGTTTTTTGGTCTTATTTATTTAGTTTTCTTAAGGAGGGATAATATGTATTTTGTTATTAAGTCTGACATTGGTTGGAATTCTTAAAGTTAAAAAAATTTAAATAACTAAAATTTATGATGTAGCTGAAAATTGATAGGCTAGTCTTTTAAGTGACAGTTGAATACTGATTATTTGTTAAATTGCCCAAGGCATTAATACAGGGCAAACCATCAGATTTTTATGGCTTATATTAAACAGTTAACTAAACATTTGTGTTTTATAGTTCTAGTAAGCGGTCGGCAAAGCTTTGAGGTTTATGGTTTATGTTAAACAGTTGGGTAAATATTGGATCATATGAGATTATTCACATTTCATATCAGAATAGATTATAATATAATCTGCCCCTTATAATTCTTGTAAAATTAGTGTATAATCTAGAGTAGCTAAAAATCAACAACGCTACTGCAGCTAATTTGTTAGATGTCTTTGCTTATCCTATAAGCATGTACTTATCTTTGAAAAATCACTTTCTGACATTCTCTACTATGTATTTGATTACATAAAAATAAAACCCAATCTGAGTAGGAATTTATTTTAAGGTATTCTATTGAATGGGATCTATTCAAGATGTTAGTCTCTATCACAGTTGTTATAATTTCTCATCATGGTTACATATGAGACCAGGGGGATCTGTGTCTTCACTACACACCCATAGCAAATGGTCTAACCAATCTTTCCCTTGTTTCTGGTCTTGAAAATAGAGAAGGGTAGATACTTGCAGACAGGAAGGATGTGCACAGACGTCTTACTAAATCTCTTAAATCCTCACGATTAAAAATCAGAATCAAAAGGATTTATAACTGTAAGGGAGCCAAGGTCTCCAAATCATCAGAATCATTAATACCATTATATGCTTTCTACTAAATGTGTGTGTGTGCATTTGAAACTTCAAATAATTCTCTGATTATTTAATAATGTAATTCATAAAGCCGTTAGAATAAGTTCTGTCACTAGAATCAATTAGACATCATATTTTATAACTTATTATTTTGGTAATACTAATCATAAACATGCCTGAAACAAATATATAGTATATATGAGTTATTGCTCTGTGAGATCTTATAAAGACTAGCAAAGCCAAATTGAAATGTAGCTGCTGTATGGACAGCCAGATTCACTTGTAATCTGAGATGATGCATATGCCACACAAATGACCACAATATACACAATTCAACATCATATCTCAGGAAAACTGGAGTTTCTTTTATATCATAGAGCTGCTCAAACATTCTTATAAACAGTTATGGTAATTTATGAAATCTAAAGCTCTGTGTTGTGATAGTTGTTAACCTTTTTTCCTTAGCTCCCATATAGTTTCAGGTCCTTTCAATTCTGTTTTTCCATCATGGAAAAATTAGGGAGAAAGTTTTTTCTCTGTAATTGTTTGCTAAATCCCTGTAAATACATGTCTAAGTTACTTGTTCTGAGGAATTATTCTGTAACAATAGGAGGGCTTACATTTGCTCCGCATTTTCCACTTACATAGTATATTAATGTCTATAAAGATAATTTATCAGTTTGACAGCTGCAGTTCTGGTTTGATAAGAACTCTACAGTAATTGCCATTGAATTAGATGGTACACAATTATGTTCCAGTACATTGGCAGAGATAATTTTTCATTTTGGTGTTCCTATGTAAAAGTTTAGAGTTCTCTAATTTAATGTGTAAATTGAGCCTTTGGTTTTAAATAGTCATAAGATGTCTTATGCTATGTGAATACAAATCAATGCTAATGTAATATATTTTAATACCTGGGTACTTGCTGAAATAAAGTTGGAAGGTACATTACTTTTATGCATCCTATTTTGAAATACTACAGAATTGTACACTCCAAAACCCTGTGCACTTTTGGACTACCCTGTGTAGCACTTGAAAGAAAAGCTATTTAATGGTGAGAATTGATTAAAGGATTAATCTATCTTAATTGCTCTAGCTAAACTTAAAACTGTATTTAAATAATTTTAAATAGCTCCTCAAGAAAAATTTTAAAATATTTTGTAACAAAATTTAAATATTTCCAAATTGTATTGTTTAAATAAAGACTTGTTTTTAGAAAAATTCTTTGCATTGGAGTAAGGAAGTACTGTATCTTCTAACCTCTTCCTCATTGAAAGTGCCTTTAATAACGTTGTCTTGAGTCAGAGGAAAATCAAATGCTCTTAAGAAAACAAAAAATCTTGAAACCTGTTTTAGTATACAGCAAAGAGGTGGTAGTTGCACAGTAAAGAGAATGTTCTTTTTTTTTTCCTTTTTTTGAGACAGTGTCTTGCTCTGTCACCCAGGCTGGAGTGCAGTGGCGTGATCTTGGCTCACTGCAACTGCCACCTTTTGAATTTAAGTGATTCTCCTGCCTCAGCCTCCTGCAGAGCTGGGATTACCGGGGCGTGCCACCATGCCCGGCTAATGTTTGTGTTTTTAGTAGAGAAGCGGTTTCACCATGTTGGCCAGGCTGGTGTGAACTCCTGACCTCAAGTGATCCACCCGCCTCGGCCTCTCAAAGTGCTAGGATTACAGGTGTGAGCCCCCATGCCCAGCCAAGAGAATATTATATCAAAATAATTTCTAGCTTGGTTTCACAATCCAGTTCACAAACACCTTACATTTTAGCATTGATACTGTAATAGAGAGTTAGCAAAACCCTCCTCATTGCTTCATAAGGATCAATAATATGCGAAAGCAAAATAGCTCACCTTCGTATATGACTTAAGATAGTGCTTTACAAGATAAGCCACAAAACTACAAAAGGACAGAGGAAAATGACTATGTACCAAAGGGGGTCTGGAGATCTAAACTGAAGAGTCCTATTGTAAGAAAAAAAAGTATTTTAAAATTAATATTTTATTTTAAATGTTAATGCAAATGTTATATTCTACTCTGTGATGATTAATACTGAGTGCCAACCTGACGGGATTGAAGGATACAAAGTATTATTCCTGGGTGTGTCTGTGAGGGTGTTGCCAAAGGAGATTAACATTTGAGTCAGTGAGCTGGGAAAGGCAGACCCACCCTTAATCTGGATGGGCACAAGCTAATCGGCTGCCAGCACAGCTAGAATATAAGCAAGCAGAAAAATGTGAAAAGAGAGGCTGGCCTAGCCTCCTAGCCTACGTCTTTCTATCTCTGGGAGGGCGGCTGATGTGGTGGCAGTACCAGCTGAGGGGCACTGACGCAGGAGAAAGATGTAGGCCGGGGGGCTAGGCCAGTCTGTCTTTTCGCATTTTTTTGCTTGCCTATATTCTAGCTGCACTGGCAGCTGATTAGATTGTGCCCACCCTGATTAAGGGTGGGTCAGCCTTTCCCAGCCCACTGACTCAAATGTTAATCTCCTTTTGTAACACCCTCACAGACACACCCAAGATCAATACTTTGTATCCTTCAATCCAATTAAGTTGATAGTATTAACCATCACATATTCATAATTGTTTCAAAATTTTGATTGTTTATATTACTTGGTTCAGAGTGAAATAGATGTCTCAGAAAATGACCATGATTTTCTGAGGGTTTATGTGTTTGACAGTCGTCTTGTACCCTGCTTTTAGAAGCACTGACTTATAAAGGACCACAGGACTTCCAACTTAAAAGATATTTCCCCAAGAGGCTGTCATTTTACCCTCCCTCCGTCTTCTCTCTGAAAGAGATTATAAATCAACAATACTGAAAAAAAACACTCTACAGAAAAAGAATGGTTTTCACCCCAATTTGTCTAACAACTAACTAGTGCCATACAGTGTAAGGAGTGTGGTCTCTGAAGACAGAAAGATATGCATTTTAATTCTATCTCTAGCACTTCTGTGAAAGACCTTAGGGGAAACTTTTTATCTCAGTTTAGCCTCCAGTTTTTGAGGCTATCCAGTTAGCCTCAGGATAACCAAGATTGCTTATCCTGAGTATGGATAGGAATACTCAGCTCTGATGCTACTGTGTAAGTATAAAGATTGTGTACATACAGTGCTTGGCATAGTGCCTTTACTCATTCAGCAAAAATTCCCTGCATTCTTACTCTGTGCTAGCCACTATGATAAGCACTGGAGGTACAGCTATAAATAGACATGGCCCCTAGCGTCCAGGAGCTCAGGGGCATATGAGACAGAAACAGAAACAAAAAGAGAAAACTAATAAAGAAGCAAGGCAATCTCATATATTGATAATTTTTTCTTAAAAAAAAGAAAGCAGTGTGATATATCAATATTGCAGTGACTATGGCTCACTCTGGCTTAGTGAGAGCTGTTTATCTGCATTTCTCCTCAACTCTGCATTTAGTGACATCACCTTGGTTGACTGAAATTGGCCGTGGTGGGGTTATTTGCACCAGAAAAATCAAGAGCTACAAATCAGCAAGCCCTCCATTGCTTTACTGCCTCAGAAACCCTGCTGTTAAACAGTTATTAGCATGCTGCAGGGTGTATAGCGACAGGGATAAGCATGGATGGTACATAGATAAGATGGTTACACCTCCATGAGGAGATGCATTTGATTTCGGAGCTTAATGATAAGAAGGAGATGTTTCTTGCAGATTCAGGGGCAGAGCACTTTAGGCAAAGAGACTAGCAAGCGCAAAGCCTTGCTATGTTAAAGAACAGATATATAAACAAGATAATTTTTTAGAGTGATCATTTTTGAGACAATAGCAAATTGGTTGGTGTTGTAGGGAGTGACTCGGATGCTGAGCTTTTACGTATTCAATGGGTAGCATTAATTGTCAAAACCGGTTTATGGTCCAGACAATCTAGGACCCAGAGAGTTGTACTGGCTTATGAAAGAGAAGCTACATCAACTTATAACTCTCTGCTAGGACTTTACTTCATCTAATCTTTACAACAAACTCATTAGGTAAGCAAGTAAAGAAAAGGTTAACTGTGCTTCTTAACTCCTACTGCTAATTATTAGATAATCTGGAATTGGAACTTTGGTCAAGGCCCACACTCAGTTCTAGTCTGTTTCAGTGAGACATCTGGAGAAAAGAAAGGAGAGTAAGACAGAAAAGGGACAGTGTCAAAAATGCTTTCACTGGGGTGGGAGGGGCAGAGGGGGAGAAACAACTGAACTCAAGGCCCCAGAGGAAAACCCAAAAACTGGATCAAAGATGAGGAGTCTGAAAAAGTAGTTGCCAAAAAGAACTATACAATAGTGAAGGCAGGACTGATGACAAACTTTTCCTGCATTTGCCAAGACAGGATGTTGATCCCAATCGGTGCAGTCCCTTTACCCTGGTTTAATCTTTGGCTCATCTTTCTGAAAATTAACTATTTGTAGACCTAAAATTTAGATAGGAATTTTGAAGAGTTTTTTTCTGTATTAGTTGAAAACATACTATCTACATAATAGGTATTCTACTTAGATATTATATATAACACATACTTTAAAATATTTGAAGCTTTTATCTTACTAAAATAAATTTATGATGTTGATTAATTACCATTTTCTTTTTCCTCACAAATGGATATGAATAATTCATGCCACTCTATCTCCAGTTTTTTACTCTTTAAGATTATTGTCATTATTCGATGTATGAATAATCTTATTAATTATATTTTTATTGATTTTTGTCGTTACTAAACAATACAACTAGAATCTGCTATTAATGTTTAATATTCCATATTGTGCACAATCCATACAAAAAGGTATTTAAATATTAAGGGATATTTTCTAACATTATAGTATGGGTTTCCATTTCTTGTTATAGTAAATGAGTGATTTTGCAGTAGAATTTCTAGGAAGCTCTCGATAATACAACAGCAATGAAAATAATGATTCATTTTCATACTCAAAACATGGTTATAAAATATGTCTTGTTATTGCAGTAAATAGTATCATATTCAAATAATCCTCTTCTTGGTAATTTGCATTTTTTAAAATTAAGGAAACAGATGTAATAGGAATATTTCAAGCAAATAGGAAAATAGAAAGGCAAAGGAAATAGGATTCCTGGCACCCATTTCTTGTATATTATTTAAATACATTTTCTCTTTTTTTTCCCCAAAGTACAGTGCCAGTTTTAAAAATGAGGAAAGCAAAATCTAGCCCCGACCTGCTCAAGCCAGAAGCATTTTAGCCTGGAAGGAGGGATGAGGCTCAGGATGAGAGGTTGGGGTGAGAGGCTATAGGAGGACAGTAAAGGACAGTGGTACTGAAGGTAAACTGGAGCTAGCGAGTACATCCAAGGATTATTGAACCTGAACATGGGCTAGAGCTTTTCTCCATGAGGGAATATTAAGCCTGATGCATACTTCTGTCCACAGTTAGAAAAGATATTTGATCATACCTGAAGTGCAAGTCTTTAAAGGAGAATTGAGTTTCAATGATTCCAGTTGTTTTCACTCGAGAATGGAGAACATCCTGTTCATTTGGCACATACCCAGATGCTGTTATTCTATCTAAATCATTAAGGTAGCTAATAAAGACAAAACAAAATTATGTATGTGAATATATAATACATAAATACATACACATATGCATATATACACATACATATGTATATATATTACATACATATATGTGTGTGTGTATATGTGTATTTTTTAACTTTGCATTTGAAGAAACCAGGATTCGGTATAAATGAACTTTTAGTGTAGGATCTATTAAAAGTGATCAATTGTAGACGTGCTTTCCCAACTCTGATCATCAGAATTACAAATTTGGGAGCTGGAATGCTGCAGAGCGCGGAGTGCTAACTGTGGTACACAGCTGACCGCCAGCATCGTCTTCTAAAGGCGCCTAAACCAACACTGCCTTAACCTGTAGTTTATGTGATTTATGTGATAAATTTGCTGGTATATGGATAGAAGTAGGAAAGAAAATTTCTCTTTATGGTGCCTGGATCATTATAAAGCTAAAAGCTGCCTTGTAACGGTAGTGGCTAGCTTATCCTCGAAATTCTGTACTTTGAACTTAGGCATTTTCAGTTTTATGAGAGTGATTGGTTTGAATGTACTAATTCAAAGGTTGTTTGTTATTTTTGCATGGATTTGCCTCATCAAAACTCAGCCATTTCCATTAAATGCCATTGCAATATCTAGTTAGCGCAATAAAAGAAACACTATTTGTCTCTCTTCCTGGTCTATACTGGAAGTGACTCATGAATTTGCAAACCCACCCTGACTTGGCACTCCTGGGGACACAAGGGTGAACGTACCCACTATTCCCACTCCCATCTCCTCTTCCATCAATGCATCACTGTGTCTTTACCCCTTCCAGGAAGCTGTATTAAAAATTCCTAGTATTATCAGGCTGAATATGGTATTTTTTTCTCCTCACAGGATCTAGGTGTGGTGATGAACAGGAATAAGTCTAATTAAACTGTGTATGCTATAACAGTCTGTTAAATTAGAGGAAAAAACCCTGCTCTCAGCTTCCTGCTCTCAGCTTCCTAACTCTTGAAACCAGATAATGTCTTTATACTAAAAAAAGTGTTTTGTTGCTTTAAAAATAATTTGAAAGCCACTGGTCTAGACTGTAGATATTAAGCTTTTAGTGGCTTAGCAATATCACTATTTCTGTACAAATTTTAGATACAAATAGTAATAGCATGGTAATGCTTTTATGACACATTTCACCATTACACTGAACCACATTTATAGAAAGATAAGATTCGAATGCTTCCATTGAGGCAGAATGTGTGAGGTAGAATCCAGCCGAATGTTAGTGTTAAAAATTGTTTGTTCAGTGATTATGCTGAGAAGCTGTTATGCCTTAGCACCTAGCACAAAGATTGAAAAAACAAAACCATTTTATTATTTTAAAAAATTCATTATTAATATAGGTAATTTATTCTTGGAGGAGCTTTTTCCTTTTAAGCTGAAACAAATTAAGGGTGGACAAGTGTCCCAAAGGGATTTTGCCAAGAGTAAAAATCACACCTCAGAAACACATAATATACATAATATGAAAATTTATATATATAGTATAACATATATAATACAAAAACAGCCTTGTTTTATTCTAAAAAAGCTTAAGTTTTCTTTTGAAAAAAGAGTGATACATCAAGATGTAAATGTATTAGAGAAAGTACTGGCAGAATTTGCTAGTGTATTTATTTTCTGTTTTGGCAAGCAAATCCCTTTGTGAATTTTCTATTAACTAAGCCTGCATGTATAATAGGTATATTGTTGGTCAGTTCATGCAAGAGAAACAACAAACAAAAAAACACCAAAAATATACCTACCAAAATAAAGATTACATTCATTTCATAATAGCTAAATGAAAGCCTTGGTAAGGACACATTTATTTGCATGTATAAATGATTTCAAGCAAAGCAGAAGCATTAGCAGACTGACAAATTTGCATTTAAAATGCTTATTTAAATAAAAAAATATAGAATGTGGGAGTTCAAGCCTATAATCTAAAGCTTCGACCAAATAGAGGCCCTTAACATATATGAATCTGATCATTGAAAAGTACTAAATTATTTTCCAATTATTTAAACTAGGATTTTTCCTGGTGAAGTCTATGGTAATTCTTAAAGCATGTGGAATTTTAAAGGCACACTACATGGCTTTACTGCAATTAGTAAACCATGCAGTCAACTAAAATGTTTCCTCTGATTGTCCCTGCCATACCCCTCTTCTTTCAATTTTCTGGAACTGATGAGGTTATGTTGCCAACTATGGCATTCCTTTCCCTTATTCTGATTATATTCACTTTTTTGTTAGCCTTAACTTGAAGGATCTCTAGATTTGAGGAAGCAAGAAGTATCTTACTTATACCAAAAAAAAAAAAGAAAAGAAAACAGTATTAGAGACCTTGCTCTATATAATGTATATGAAATAGACAAATCGTAGTACCAATCTCATTTTATATCTAGTTTTCCAGTGTAATTCAGTGTTTGAAAAAAATCTGCTCTTAATTTCTGGAAGAAAGCAATGACCATTCAACTACCTTTCTCAGCAAGCTTTCATTTTAAGGACACCTAAGAGCAGAAAAAAAAATAACACTTTATTGTTATTATTACTTTTTGGCTTATGTATGAAATTTCTCTGAAACAGGGAAAATCAGCTTTTCTTTTGTTATTCTATTGCACCTGCAGTAATCTGGGTGGTTGAAAACTATTACAATATAGGAAACATTTACAAAATGAATGCAAATTTATATTGTTTAATTGTTTTTAACTTGATGAACAGATTTAAAATTTTACTATGAATCTATAATGGAGTAGATAGTCCCAGTGTAAAACATACTTTAAGTGTTTACATAAAGGAAAAAATTAAAATTAAATACTAGAAAATACAATAAAATGCCATTTATTTGCCCATTTTAACTATGTGGTTTGTACAAGAGTAAATATATTAATGAGAGCCCACTTTAATCTGTCTTTCTCTCTGGCTCTCTACCCAGAGCTTTACTGAGCAAGATTTTATGGGAATATTCCACAATTCAGCTTCTTACTCACTGTGACTACCCTTACCAATGAATAGTATAGAAAAGCAATGTTTTAGTCCACTGCAGAGATCCCTTTTACTATTAAAATGTGGTAGGTGCTGAGACACTTATGAAAAGTTATTCAAGTTGACATAATCACAAAATGAGACTCATTCTCTCCTTCATCAGAGAGCTAGGAAAAATTCTTTCCTCCAAAAGCCATGTGTCCTTTGAAATTGGGGTCTAAAATAAAGAAGAATGAATAATTGCAGAATTTTTTCCCTAGAATTTATATAGCTTATTTTTCTCCATAATCATTCTGTCCATCAGTGATTAAAAATCTGAAGTGTCATACAAGCTTCATTGTTCTGTCTTTACTGATCTTTTCCATTTGTTTCACTTTTATATTACTGTTTTGCTTTTGTTTAATTAAATGATGCTAGTAGGTTCTGTTGGTGGGAGGAGTTCATCAAAAGAAGTATATTTATATTTTTTCACACGTATGCATGAATGGAAATAGAAAATGAGTAATTAGATTGTATTTACATATGCACACATCTTTCAGGCATGTAGTGGCAGGGATATCTTAGGAACCACTTGCTAAAATAATTGTTTTTTGGGGTTATTTTGGTGATAGGGTCTTGCTCTTTTGCCCCAGCTGGAGTGCAGTGGTGCAATCTCTGCTTACTGAAGCCTTGACTTCCTGGGTTCAAGCAATCCTCCTGTCTCAGCTTCCCAAGAAGCTGGGACTACAGGCATGTGCCCCCACACCTGGCTAATTTTGTATTTTTTTTCTGAAGCAACTTGGCTTTGCTATGTTGCCCAGGCTGGTTTCAAATTCTTGAGCTCAAGCTGTCTGCCTGCCATGGCTTCCCAAAATGCTGGGATTACAGGCATGAGCCACTGTGCCCAGCACTAAAAGAAAATTTTAAATCACTTTAATAATGAAATTATAGTGTCACAAGCCCCTAATTTCCTTATGGTTAATTACTACTAAATGGATGATATAAGCAGTGAAATTTATACAATTTTTTGAGACTCCAGAAGAATCCCCTGGTATATAAGTGTTTTGGAAATCAATTCATTAATTTCTTCTAGAATTTTGTATCAAGGTCATCAACCCAATCAGCCAAGACATGTATCATTAATAAAATTAACCTAGGAGATGATTTCACTAATATGAATAAAGATGAAATGAATAGCCCAAAACCTCAGTGTGCATGTCACCAGACTGTATAAGTGTGAAAGGCTATGCTTAATGGTTAACTCTTTTTAATCAAGAGAAGATATTTGCAACATAGTATCTTCTCGGGCAATTTTAAACTTAGTTATTTAAAATGCTCCCCTGCTTATATTTTCTTACATCTCATTATGTCACCTTGTTCATTTTCATTTCTCTTCAATTGCTTTTTATTTTACTCTAATAAAATATAACACCATTTATTTTCTTCCTTTACATTTACAAATGCAGAGTATGCAGAATTATATTTCTTAATTTTAAATGTTTTACCTTCAATTCCCCTTAAAGTGAATTCACTTACTAAGCTGCTGAGTCATTGAGCTGATACTCAGATGCCCTTTCAAAGCAGGCCTGAATTCCCGGATCTCTCCATAGCCGTTTTATTACCTCAGCCAGTTGAGGCGTCATGCCACCATCTTCCAGGGTATTTGCCATTGCATAAAGTTGTCGTTGGTCCTCCTAGAACAATGTTTTGGTGAGAATAAGAATGTATTATTTGGAATCACATACTCTGTTTTCTAATAGAGTATTTTAATCTTATTCCTTTAGCTAATAATTCCACCAAACATCTTTTTAAACTATATCGAGGTAAATAGAACTAAAGTTTCCATGGCTGGTTGATGTCCAGAAGAGTTCTCCTTTGCAAAAACTATAAAATATTATGTGAAGAAATTAGCATATTTTGAAATATATCACTGACTTCTGAATATGATATCAAGAAGCATAATAATACTTTGCTGTATTCATATTGAGTTTGCAGAAGGTCTACATATTATACCAAGGTAAAAGAAAAATTAACCTGATTTAATCTGGTATTTTCTTCTTTTTTTAATCATTGCCATGAATTTTTCTAGAAAAAAAAAGCCAAGTGAAAATTAGAGTAGGCCAGGCATGGTAGCTAACACCTGTAATCCCAGTACTTTGGGAGGCTGAGGTGGGTAGATCACTTGAGTCCAGGAGTTTGATACCAGTCTGGGCAACATGGCAAAATTTTTCCTACAAAAAAATTAGTCAGGGATGTAGTGCATGTCTGTAGTCCCAGCTACTAGGGAGACTGTGGTGGGAGAATTGCTTGAGCCTGGGAGGCAGAGGTTGCAATGAGCAGAGATTGCACCACTACATTCCAGCGTAGGTGACAGAGCCAGACCCTGTCTCCAGAAAAAAAAAAAAAAAAAAATTAGAGTAAAAATGAGAAATGAATTCGTTATTCTAAAATTGTATTTTTTCAGAAAATTAATATGTAATTTTTTTTGTCATCAGGTTACCTCCTCTTAATCATACAAATAAAGAATGGTAAACATTTGGATCCATTTAATATTTTTGAACATCCCTGTAGGTATTGTTGATTGCATGCCTTTGGAACAAACCAGTAGGGCAGAGGTGAGAATTTTTTATGCAAAGCAAGGAATTATTGTCTTAGTCCTGTTGGGATAAGATCTGGAGCTTACCAGGGAAGAAGGAAATAGAAGTTTATTGAGTTTAAGTATAAATACTATAGTCAAATATATATTGAGTTTATAGTATAAATACTATAGTCTGTAATTTATTTTAACTAATAATCTAAATAGCTTTATGACAATTTTTTTTTTTTTTAAAGATTAAGAGGTTGAGTTTCAGAATAATTAAATTGACTGTGGTAATAGTCCAGGCAAATGGAGAAGTCTGAACTTAACCTTGTTGTCAGCCTCCAAAGCTGATATCCTTTTTAGTTCATAATCCTCCTGGTGCATATTATTACAGTTTACAAAACTATACATAAAATATCTCACATAATCCTCACAACTATGAGATAGACACTATATTTTCTCCATTTTACATGTGAGGAATCTAAAACGCTCAAACTTTTAGAAACCAGTAAACAACCAGTATATACAATAAGCATCAGAATATGAGTCAAACACAAGCACCTTTTGTGCCAAGTCAGGCTGTTACTGCGACAGGAAAGTGGTCCCAGTCCAGATCCCAAGAGAGGGTTCTTGGATCTCACACAAGAAAGAATTCAGGACGAGCCCATGGAGTAAAGTGAAAGCAAGTTTATTCAGAAAGTAAAGGAATGAAAGAATGACCACTCCATATACAGAGCAGCCCTGAGGGCTGCTGGTTGCTCATTTTTATGGTTTCTTGATGATATGCTAAACAAGGGGTGGATTCTTCATGCCTCCCCTTGATAGAGCATGTAGGGTAACTTCCTGACATTGCCATGGCATTTATTAACTGTCATGGTGCTGGTGGGAGTATAGCAGTGAGGACAAGCAGAGATCACTCTCATGGCCATCTTGTTTTGGTGGGTTTGGGCCAGCTTCTTTACTGCAGCCTGTTTTATCAGCAACGTCGTTACGTCGGCATCTTATGCTGACCTCCTATCTCACCCTGTAACTTAGAATGCCTTAACTGTCTGGGAATGAAGCCCAGTGGGTCTGAGTCTCATTTTCCTCAGCTCCTATTTAAGATGAAGTTGCTCTACTTCAAATGTCTCTGACACTACCAATGAAGTATGTTCAATAAGAACTTGCTGCTTTTCTGATACAATTCAGATTATTATTATTTTGAACTGACTACAGTTTTATTCTACCATTTTATCAAGAATCTGCTTGCTCTTTGTATAAAAAATAAGGGTATGTCACTTATTGTTAAAAAAAAAAACTTATTCTATCTTTCTTCATAATCAGCTTTTATTGTTAAAAGTAAGCTGATCAGATGATCATTGGTCCACATATTCAATGTGTAAACCCACAACAAAATTCTGAGTCCCCCAAGCAACAGAATTCTGAGCCCCGCAACCAACAGAAATCCCTTTTGGCCAAGAGAATTCCAAGGGAAACTTGAAAAACTAGGTCAGGCCTGATAGGAAGGGTGGGGTCAGACTGGCCTCATTAGGCCCTCCTCCCTTTGGAATTCAGGCACAACTCATCAGCATTAACAGTAAAACAGATAATCTTAGGACTGATAAAACTGACTCCTTATAGCAATAAGATTCCAAATTCCAACCTGACTCCAGTATAGAGCAGGCCCTGAAATAAATTATTTTATCCCCAAATATATTTTTTTGGCATATATGAAAGAACAAAAGAAAATAACAATAAAATAAAAGCTGTCTTTTGTGGGGGAAACTTACACTGTGTAGAGAATCCCCTTCCCTTTTCAAGTCCTTTTCTGATCCTTGTGAGAGTAGCTGAGAGTCTAGCACTTTTTAAAGGTCTAAATAGGAAATATTTGCCATCGATTGCCTCTAAGGGTGCCACCTATGAGACTTCATCTATATAATAAGAACCTTGGTCTCCACAACCTCTTAACCCAGAGACTCCTTTCTATTCATTCTAGGCCTTTAGACAATGACTTAATTCTTTCGACCAATTACCAATCAGAAAATGTTTGAATCCACCTATGACTGGAAGGTCCTGCTTCAAGTTATCCTACCTTTCTGGTCCTTGCATGTATTGACTGATATCTGCCTGTAACTTTTATCCCCATAGAATGTATAAAATCAGGCTATGACTTAACTACCTTGGGCATATATTCTCAGGACCTCCTGAGGCTATGCCATGGGTCATGGCCCTCACATTTGGCTCAAAATAAATCTCTGCAAGTATTTTACAGAGTTTGGCTTTTTTGTCAACAAATGGCCAAATCAAGTCTCAACCTGATTTTCCTGCATCAACACAGGATAGATTTTTAAAACCCCATTTCTCTATTAAATGGATATGAAAGAATACTGCAAGTTCAGCGAAATATGCTCTGGTCACTTTTGCTAGCGTCATGCTATTGGCTCCTTCCACTATTAAAGTGCTATTTAGAACAAATGATGCAATAAAACAACCACTACACAGTTTTATCCCTAAGGAGAAAAAATTATACATCTTCTCAGCATAGCTTTACAAACCAAACACACTGTTTCATTTCTTCCTTTTTTCTTTTTCTCTTCTTTTCTTTCTTTTTTTCTTTTTTCTTTTTTATTTTCCTTTTATTTTTTAGATGGAGTCTTGCTCTGTCACCTAGGCTAGAGTGTAGTGGCATAACCTAGGCTCACTTCAACCTCCACCTGCCACTTTCAAGCGATTCTCCTGCCTCAGACTCCCAAGTAGCTGACACTACAGATGTCTGCCACCACACCCAGCTGATTTGTTTTTCTTTTTTTTTTTTTGTAGGGACAGTGTATCACCATGTTGGCCAGGATGGTCTCGATCTTTTGACCTCGTGATCGGCCCACCTCGGCCTCCCAAAGTGCTGGGATTACAGGCGTAAACCACCATATCTGGCCTTCCTTTTTTAAAAAAAATTCTATTTTAAATTTCAATATACTTTATTTGTAGAGGTATGATGAATATAGTTCTAAACACTTAAATGTTACAAAGTCTCCCTTGACCACTTCAATCCTACTACCTCCCACAAAGGCAAGTTATCCTATCAGGTTGGTTTTTGTGTCTCCAGACCTTTTACTTTTAAATTTATGCATGCATAGGTGGAGCCCATGGAGAGGATTTTCAATCCCGGCTGCACATCATCAGCATATGGTGTACCCTTAACAATGCTGATAGCAGAACTGCAACCTAAACAAAATGAATCAGAATCTCTGCATATCAGGCCCCGCAAAGGTAGCTTTTAAAAGCTTCAAGGTGATGCAACTGTTCTGACTGCATTAAGAATCTCTGGCAATATACAGTTGTTATTTTTTTAACCATAAATAACACTTTATTGAACATAGTGTATTTCAATTCTTGATGTTCTTCTGTGCTTATTGAAATGCTGGTATAATTTAAATAATTCTTTAAATTTAAAATTCTTTAAAGCTTTTAAGGGATTGAGCCTACCCATCAAATGTGAATTTTTAAAATATATAACACCAAAATGTATAGGTATAATGAAAATTATCTTCTCATAATGGCCAAAGTGATTGAACACTTAAGTCCTAGTATTTTATTGTTATATTTTAAAAACTCTAGTAATTTCTCACCACACTCAAAACTCAAAACCCAAATCCCTTATCCCTTACTGTGACTCACAAGGCTCGACATGTTTTGACCCCCTCTTTCCCTCCTTTCTCCCTTTCTCTCCCTGCCCCCAAGACTCAAGATTCACCGAACAACTTGTTGCTTCTTGAACTCACCAAGGCCCCATTTCAACGCATTTCAACGGTTGTTCCCTCCATGTCCTTCCTGTGGTTCACTTTGTTTTTCACTCAAGTCTCTTCCCAATACCACCTCCTCAATGAAGCCTTCTCTAATCATCCTGTCTGCCACATTTTTCAAATAACACCCTGTGGATTTGAGTGGCATCCCAAATAAGTTTTATTTCCCTATGAGGTATTTGGAAAGGCTTGGGAATTATAGTGGGCCTGGAATGGCTCATTCTCTCTCTCTCTCTCTCTTTTTTTTTTTTTTAAGAATATTTCTTTTATTTATTCATTCATTTCTTATTTTACTTTAAGTTCTGGGATACATGTGCAGAACATGAAGGTTTGTTACATAGGTATACATGTGCTATGGTGGTTTGCTGCACCTATCAACCCATCTTCATTCTCTTAAGATTGTGTAACTTTGGGACTACATTGTATAGAAAATAAAATATGTGTGTTTCCCTGCAGATTACTCAGACCTTCATCATTAATATTAGGTATCCCAGGTGGTTAGAACTTTGTGGAACTTATTCTGAACCCTACAGTCATATTTCCAAAGATCATGAAAAAAACATCAAAAGAAAGGAAGGCTTTGTCATTTACTTAGTAATTGTGAGAAACGCTAAGTTAAAAATGCCATGTTTTGTTGCTACTGGGTTTTCAGAATCTTTCAGTAGTAATATTGGTTGAAAATTTCCAAGTTGTTATTGTATGCATATATATCAAATGGATTTGATCACAGAACTTCAATTGTAGAACATCTTGAGGAATCAGTGCTGCTTTTTGGTTCATATTGTAGAGTTTACTTTGTGGGGTTCTATGTCCAAGATGATTACAACACCACTCAAATTATGTAGTAAAAGTGTTATAATTTTCAGCATTCTTTTATGTTGGTTGAGTGGATTCTATAAGCTCCAAAATAGGATATAATAATATGCAAAAGGATAAGTAGTTATTTACTAAGTATCTTCATTATTTCTCCTTTCCTTTCTTCAGTTTAACCCTCTTTTCAAGTTTTATGCTTATGAAATATAAGTCTATCAAATACTAAACCACAACCAATGAGAACAAGCCCCATTTAGCTGCTTCCCCTCTAACTACATATCCCATCTCTCTCCTACTCCTTGGCTATAGGTCCTGAAAATATTGCCCTTAACTGTTCCAATAGCCTATTCTAATTTTTCCACATACTCCACAGGAGTAGGAGTCCACTATTCTTCTGAAACCTCTCTCACTATATTCCCAATGGCTCCATATTTCTAAATCCAATAGATTCTATTTAATAGTCTCCTTTCTTGACTTCTCAAGACCTTTCAATGTCGATAATTCCCTTTGGAACACTTCTTTTGAATTCTGTGATTTCATACGTCTGATTTCCTTTTACTCCTCTATCTTCTCCCCTGAAGTTCTCTTTTCCTAACAAGTGAGCAGAAAATATTGTGTTTTTTTTTTTTTAACACTCTTCCCTAAACTCTGTTATCCCTAATACCTTTCCCTTCTTAATCTAAGTGCTTCATCTATTTCATCCTACTTTCTTTTTTTTTTTTTTTGAGACGGAGTCTCGCTCTGTGGCCTAGGCTGGAGTGTAGTGGCCGGATCTCAGCTCACTGCAAGCTCCACCTCCCGGGTTTACGCCATTCTCCTGCCTCAGCCTCCCGAGTAGCTGGGACTACAGGCGCCCGTCACCTCGCCCGGCTAATTTTTTTGTATTTTTAGTAGAGACAGGGTTTCACTGGGTTAACCAGGATGGTCTCGATCTCCTGACCTCGTGATCCACCCATCTCGGCCTCCCAAAGTGCTGGGATTACAGGCTTGAGCCACCGCGCCCGGCCGTCCTACTTTCTTAGTATGAATTATATGCCATAGTATAATGGCATGCCAAAAACACCTAGATTTAGATCTCTAGACAAAGTGTCTATTTTGGGCTTCAAATGCACGTTTGTAATTGCTTACATATGTAGATATCAAATAGAACTTACAAACTCATTTCCAAAACCAAACTCATTAGTTCTTTTCCATCCGCATTTAATGTTAGTGTTCCCCTTCTTAGTATTACCTTCTTTCAGCAAGGATGGAGCTCCACATTTAGTCACACGGCCTTTTTGAAATAGCATATCATTTGTAATTATTTGTTAAACATCAAGCTATCCTCTCCTGATAACAAATATTATTTCCATCTCAGTTACTGCTGAGCCCCCACTACATTCCCAGTATCCAACTAAATGTCTACCACATAAATAGTTTATTAAAAAATAATTTTTTCAAATGATGTTGGATGCATAGATTTCACTACATAAATTTTAATGAGCCTATATTCAAAACAAGTATTGAAAAATAATAATACATAATATTTATTGAAAATTTTGGCCGGGTGCGGTGGCTCAAGCCTGTAATCCCAGCACTTTGGGAGGCCGAGACGGGCGGATCACGAGGTCAGGAGATCGA
>NW_012121154.1:6619789-6668404 GCF_000951035.1 Colobus angolensis palliatus | reverse complement strand
TTTTTTTTTTTTTTTTTTTTTTTTTTTTTTTTTTTTTTTTTTTTTTTTTTTTTTTTTTAGTAGAGACAAGATCTAGTTATATTTTTCAGACTGGTCTGGAACTCCCGGGCTCAAGTAATCCTCTTGCCTCAGCCTCTCAAAGTGTTGAGATTATAGGCATGAGCCACCACACCCGGTCAAATCTCAGGTCTTTAGTGATCAGAGCATCACTTTTTCACAAACTCTGGGTCATATGAAGGATACAGTATAATTAAATAAGTAGCAATAGGCAAGGTGATTTCCAACTTCTCTGACACAAATGCATGGAATACCATATTGCATCTACAAATTTAAACATCATTAAATCATTCTCAAAGGAATTAAGAAGGTACATCTATTTTAGTGACTATTATTGCCTAAGATAAAAAGATAAAATATTTCTAATCATTAAATCCTTTAAAAGCAAAAAGCACTATAATGGAATCCAGGAGAAGTGAGTTTTGCCATAAACTCTAGCTACTTAATGTAAACCAAACTAATCTTCTTTGAGCCTTGTTTTTTAAATTAAGGTGGTTATACTATGTCGTTTCTTAAGAGTCAATTTAAAATCCTAGTATCTTAGAAAAAGCCAAGGTTCAGATCCATAACTGAACTATATTTAAATAAGAACATGATCACTAAGTCATAGAGAGATAAAGAGTAAAAGGATCTTGGAGTTCAGCTCCTCCAAGTTCCCCTTTTACACTTGAGTGGGAAACTGTAGCCAGAGAGATAGATTGGAGCAAACTGTGGAGAAAGCTAGAAATGGGAATCAGTAAAATACCTGACTCCTTGCTTTATAAACTATCTGCCTGAAGGCCATACTTAGCATTTCTTTGTTCTTTGAAGAAAAGTGACAAGAAAAGGGGGGATTTACCCTTTAAGAGCATGGAAAAGCTGCCTTTGTTTGTTTGTTTGTTTGTTTTAATTGTAATGATTTCTAGTGGTCATTTACAAGATCCAGTGGCCATTTACAAGGTCCACTAAGCTGGGTGAAGGAGTTCAAATGACTCCTCTTTCTTTATCCTTACTATGCTTTTGTTCTCTATTTTTATTGTTTCTATAGCAAGGTTTCCAAGAATTACATTGGTAGGCATTCAACTGGCATCCTCTGGAGGTAACCAGATGCCCAGCTGCTCCTGGAGGGGACATATGGAAATGGGTGAGTTCTTCTTGTGGATTCTACTCAGTTACTCTTTTTTGGGTGGGGTCAACTATGGTTCTTTGCATAATACTATAAGTTTCATTTGCCAAATACTTTTATATATGTGCTTATAAACTTTTAAAGTAAGTGGATTTCAAATATATTTTAATATAAAATAACTATATAGCAAAATATAAAGTAGGGAGAAAATAATTTTGTTGTTACCTTACAAACAGAACTATGACTACTTGAATATACTTAGGATACAAACATTTGCTTGCTCCTACAATTTGAATTCTTTTTTAAAAAACTTAGCCTTATAATCATTTCCCTGTTGCCACGCAGACTTTGTAATCATCATCAAATATTAATTATAATTGTTGTGTTATTATTAAACATTTTTAGTCTCTTTGAAATGACGTAACTAAAAAAATTAATGTAGAGATATTGCAAATTGTGTTTATGCCATAAACTTTTGTATTTAGCAAAACAATATTTTTATTTGTTATGGTATATTATTTGATATTAAGTTTAATCCTCAGGAAAACAACTAATGTTGAATAATAATATACAGAAAAAAAGTTTCACTTCAAGGAAAATAAGAAATCTTACACAAAACATGATTAATGTTTCAAAATTCATATTTCATATTTTTAAATTTTGGGTATAGATTAATACTATGAACTTACTAAGTCCTCTTATGGCTCAAACTCTATTGTAGGACATACAGCTGTCATTATTTGCATACTTACTGCACTTCTGGGATTTACATAATCAATTCCAAGGGTAGTCATGGCTTTCACAATAGCTAGGATGGATTGCAATGTGTTACTGTAAATTACTGCTTTGAACTCCATGCATTCTTGCTCACTGTAACCATTCTTATGGATGATCCTATAATTTAAACATGAAAACTTTCTGTGAGTTGAATAATTGATTGTAACACTAAAGCACATCAAAATAAGTTACTTGAATACAATTATAGTATATTTTCATTAAAAAGGAATTTTGACCATATGTATACGCTAAATCTCAACAATTTTATGCCTTTGGACTTTCATTATCATTTCATTCATACAATATTTTCTTTCTGGGCTACCATGATAAATACGAAAGGACTTAGGATTTGTTATTTAAAAATACTTTTCTGAAATGAGTAAATCATAAGCATTATACTTAAAAAGCCTGTTTTTTTGTTTGTTTGTTTTTGTTTTTGTTTTTTGTTTTTTGTTTTAAGAAAAAAATTTCTAGATTCCCAGGACAAAAATATATTCAGAGTTTTGAAACTTGGCCTTGTGTCCACAACCTGAAGTCTAGAGGAAGTTAAGTCATTTAGAACATTCATGACTTTTCCAATTGCTGGAAAATAGGAGTGCCTGCTTTCTATTTACAGCATCAACAAAGGCATCGTTTTTAGTACAGGTAATTGCCCTGTGTTAAATCTCTTGTCAGTTCTCCATCTGTGTACGTGCCACTGAGTTATAAAAGTTGAAATGCCTGACATTTTATTTGGCTGAACTCTTCTCTACCTTCCACTCATTCAGCCAAACTCAAGATTTTACTAGTAGTTTTGGAATAATAGCTTAAAATAGATTTACCTATCAAAAGCTAAAATCATTACATGTGCCAGTTACGTATTTTTGCATCTTTATTGTAGAATTGTTTTTGTTCCTTTCTATATTTTTTTTATTGTCTTGAAGTGCTTTGTATTCATTAGGCATCTTTTTGGATGTCATATTACTAAATATTTATATTGTGTCTACACGTAGAAAGGCTTTAGCATGGGGGAAAAGAGCATAAGAGCCTCTTTAATGTCTTTGAAGATATTAGAATCTTCATATACAAGAAATCTCAACTGAAAGGAGTAAAAGCAGGGCCTATATTTGTTATTTGTTGTTTTTTTTATTTGATTACAAATCATTGCTGAACTTCTACTTTAAACATGGTCATGTTTGTCTTGCTGCATTGAATCATTAAATAACTTAAGTAAATAAAATAGACAAAGACCGTAGAAAAAATGCAGTAAAATGTCTTTATGGATAGATCAAGAATAAGTTTACTAAAGAAATACCAGTTTTCTGTCAAATTGAACTTGGAAAATTATTTTAATTATTAAAATGGCAACTGTGAATAAACGTGGGGTACTTAGGTGTTCTTCATGAAACAAGTTCTGACTGCTATCAGAAGATGAAGAAACATTCATCACAAAGAAAAATTATAAAAACAGATGTTAACATGTCCAGTTGAAGTGGGACTTTAAACAACATCATTTTTCCAGGAGCTGCATATATCAATTTCTGTGAGACAGAGCACTCCAACTACAGAGTTGGTTCCTAGGTCTGTTGAAATTCATAAGCTTTCACGGGGCATTTTCTGTGACATACTGTGTTATGTGGTAAAGAAAATATATTATACAAGTCCCTCCTTCCCAAACCATAGACTGGAGCACTGCTGTATAATACATTAGTCACTAGATGATTAATTAAAATTAAATAAAATTAAAAATTTAATTTCTCCATCACACTATCAACATTTCAAGTGGCTACTAAAGCCACACGTGGCTAGCAGCTGCCATATTTTAAGGCAAGATAGATAACTTTCCTATCATCACACAAAGTTCTGTTGAAGAGTACTGAGTTATAAGAAGGCAGAGCATATAAAGAGATTTTTGAACATTACGATAATGTATAGGACCAAACGCTGCATATAGTAAGATGCTATAGAAAATAAAAAGTGATAAACTCTGCTAGGAGTTGGTGTAAGGTATCAAAGAAGACATCTTGGAAGCAGTGATAATCAGCTAATTGTTCAAGGATAGTTATTCCTAGATGATCAAAAGGGCAGAGAATCACTCTAGGCAGAAGGATCAGAATGAACAAATAGATGCTCACAATTTTCAAGCGTTCAATATGTGCCAAGCACTGTTGTAAGCACTTCATCTGTCTTCGTATTTCTGACAATAAGCCCTTTAAAGTAGATACAATTAGATTCTACATTTTATAAATAAGAAATGTCAGCATAGATAAATTAAGCAAATACCCCCAACTTATTCAGCTAGTGTGTGGTACGGCTGGACCACAAACACAATCTGATTTACAGTCCATGATCTTAGCCATGAAGCTCAGCCTTCTATAGTGTGCTAGTCTACAGACTAACAAAAAGTCAGCATTAGTGAAGCAGGAAGAAGGAGGGGAGAAATTATAGGTCAGGAGGATGAAGACATCAGCAAGAACTGGACTCCAGTGTCTTGTGTGCCATGGCAAGGAGATTGATCTCGATAGCATGGGTGAAGAGTTGAATTCAGGAGATACAATCAGCTTTAAATGGATCAGTTCATGGCAGTGTGGATAATGTAATGAAGGGAAGGGCAGGGAGGTAGAAGCTCCTAAGGAAGATACCGAATTAATCTAGGTCAGAAATGATGACCAATGGAGATCAATGACGTGTTTGGAGACCAATTGTGTAGATATGGCATGACTTAGTGAAAGGGTGAAGGCTTAGTATAACTACGCTGAGATTTATTGCGTTGTAGGCTGGCGGTGTTGCAATCAATTTTAGGGCAATAGAGGCCAGATGGGAGATAGGTTTAATGTTTATTCTGATTTGGACCTAGCCAGAGAATATAGCAGTAGATGTGTCTGCCTCCCTAGTTTAGACAAAGTGTGTGAGTTTAAAAGAAATACTCTGAAACAGTCAGCTTGAAGATTCCAGTGAAAATCATAGAACTCTGGAAGTTTTTGTTTGAGGGTGCAGAGTAAGTAGAGAAGTTCCAGTGTCTCCTGGTACAGTAGAGACACTAACATTTTAACTGTAGTCAGAGATAGAGTTAGAAGAATAAAGGAGATAGAGTTAGACGAACTGGGAAGGAGTTCTAAAGAAGCTGAAGAAAAATTTTAAGAGGGAAAAGTGATGTAATCTGGAATTAACATAAGGACTTAAGGAGACTTCAAATAAAATGACTATTCAAAGATGACATAATAAATAATCTTCATAAGGGCAACTTCTGCAACTTACTAGAGGTGAAAGTGTGATGAAAATGGCTGAAAATGGAAAGTGGAAAGTAAAGAGAGTAAATTTTGATTATTTTTTACAGAAATTCTACTGAAAAAAGGAAAGATAAAGCAGAACAAGGAAACTTGCTCTTTTTAAATAATAAAAGAAGTGCTCACTGTAGAAAATGTGAAAAGCCTAACAATATTAAAAGCAAAGGTGCTTTGAATTTTAAATTCCACTATTGAGAGAACATTTATTTGAACACTAGTGTATGTTCTTTCATTTTAAAAAATTATCTATTTGATCATACTTGAGGTTAAAATATTCATGCACCGGGCACAGTGGCTCATGCCTGTAATCCCAGCACTTTGGGAGGCTGAGGCAGGTGGATCACTTGAGGTCAGGATTTCGAGACCAGCCTGGCCAACATAGTGAAATCCCAACTCTAGAAAAAATATCAAGAAGAAAAAAAATTAGCTGGGCATTGTGGCAGGTGCCTGTAATCCCAGCTACTCAGAAGGCTGAGGCAGGAGAATTGCTTGAACCTGAGAGGTGGAGGTTGCAGTGAGCCAAGATTGTGCCACTGCACTCCAGCCTAGGTGACAGAGCGAGACCCTTTCTCAAATAAATAAATTAAATCAATAAAATAAAATTTAAAATGTTCATGCAATTTTGTAACCTGTTTTTTTAGTTAACATAGCATTTCCACATATTTAAACCTTCTCATAGACATGAGATTAATATATGATTTGTAATAGTTACATAATATTGCAATTGAAGAATGAATACTCCTGTAACTTTGCAGCCTAATTCTTTATGTTTTATTTTAATTTGTGGTACTTTATTCTATCCCATATTTCATTATCTTAGTGATATAAGCCTTTCATACAGGCTTTTATATTTTATATTTTTGAATTATTTTATTTTCACACTTTTGCATATTTTATCATTTTTGACAATTCTCAGAAACATATTTAGATCAATAATTTTAATTTTCCCAGCTTATTATGTATATTAAAATTATTTTTATAAATTTTCTGTAATATATAATTTTACAAGTAGCAATTAAAAATATCCATTTCTCAAAATCTCATTCTTATTGGGTAACATTATTTTTAAATTATTGTTTGTCAATTTACTACAATGAAAAATTACCTCATTATTGATTTGATTTTTAATTTTTATAATTAATGAGGTTACACTAAAATACATTATTTATCTATTGAATTTTGTCATTTCTATACTCTCTGTTCATAGCCTATCCCTATTTATGTATATTGGGAAGCTTATTGCTTTACTTAGCAATCTGTGGGCCTTTATATACTAGTCACCAATTATTTATCTATCATATTTATTGTAAATATTTTCTAGTTTTCTAATTTTGGTTTAATTTTATTTATGGTTTACTATATTTAAAAGTTTTAATTTTTACATAGCCAAATAATTGGTCTTTTTTTTTCTTTATTTAAGCTCACAGAGAATGGAGAAATGCAAAAAGATAAAAAAGGTTCAAGTATGATCACAGCCTGGGAGACAAGAGCAGGCAGATACTGTGATAATGCAATAAATGAATGCCAGATGACTTAGTTGCCAGGATGGTCCTAAAAACTCAAAAATTATACAATCCCAGGGAACAGAATAAAGGAGCTCTGTTCTTCAGAGACAGTAGGAAAGATCAAACGTTTGGTTGCAGATAAGTGAAGCTTAAATATTGGTTGATATAAAACTTACATGACATTATCACATAAAAGGAAAACAGTGGCTTAGATTGGAACCAATTTCATTATTGACTGGCGGGCATCACTCCCTCTTAAAATATGTCCCAAACAACAAGATCCTTTAACATATACTTTAAAAATACACTCAAACATGGTCCTTCTCCTCTTTATTCTCCTTTTTCCTCCTCTTCCTCTTTCCTCCTCCCCGCTCCTCCTCCTTTTTTCCTCCTCCTCCTTCTGCTGCTGTTGCTTCTGCTTCTGTTTCTTCTGCTGCTTCTTTTACTTCTTTTTAGCAACAATTATCCTTTAAAATTCTCTAGCAGTAACAAAGCCATGAGGTTTCACCCATTTACCTTTACTTGTCAATTACCATTTTATTCAGGTAGACACTGCATTCTTTTTGGTTTTCGTTATTTCCTTATTAAGGAATTCAGATCTAGTTATTTCATTATAAAAAGGAAAAAGTAGAGAAAACAAATGCAAAAATACATCAAAATTCATGGTAGTAATTAAGCATTTTATTCCCAGGTAGGAAAAATGCCACTGAGATTAAAAATACAAATGCATCATTGATTGACATATTTTAAAATATTTACAGTTAATGATCACATTAAAAAGCTCTTGATATACCCAGATTAATATAAGTAATACATAATGCTTTAAGCATTTGTCTTGTTGAGAGGCACATTTAAAAAAATGGAAATTGTGGCCGGGCGCGGTGGCTCAAGCCTGTAATCCCAGCACTTTGGGAGGCCGAGACGGGTGGATCACGAGGTCAGGAGATCGAGACCATCCTGGCTAACACGGTGAAACCCCGTCTCTACTAAAAATACAAAATTATCCAGGCGAGGTGGCAGGTGCCTGTAGTCCCAGCTACTCGGGAGGCTGAGGCAGGAGAATGGCGTAAACCCGGAAGGCGGAGCTTGCAGTGACCTGAGATCCGGCCACTGCACTCCAGTCCGGGCGACAGAGGGAGACTCCGCCTCAAAAAAAAAATAAAATAAAATAAAAATAAAAATAAAAAAATGGAAATTATAATATTATTCAACTGCCACACTTTCTGCTAAAGGATACGAAGTATATTTGCACAGGAACTATGACCACTCTGTTATAATCCATGATTTAGAAAAGACAGTCAATCAGCGTTTACAAAAGCATGTATTTTAAGAATGGTCAAACACATGGACAGACATCAAATATTAAACATTTGAGACAGATGTGTACCTACTTCATTTGTTTAACAATAGTACTTTTGCCAGATTCTCCTGCTCCTGCAACATAAAAAGAGGAATATTATTAACTGATACACCAAATTTGTATGGATATTAAAAACTGATTATCACTTTTCATGGATAATCTTTAATTTTTTTCATAGGTTTAGGGAGTACAAGTGCAGTTTTGTTACATGGATAAACTGCATAGTGGTGAAGTCTGGTCTTTTAGTTTACCCGTAATCTGAATAGTGTACATTGTACCCAACTGGTAATTTTTTTCATTCCTCACTCCCTCCCGTGCTCCCACCTTGACAAGTCTCCAGTGTCTATCATTCTACTCTGTATGTCCATGTGTATGCACTGTTTAGCTCCCACTTATAAGTGAGAACATGTGGTATTTGACTTTCTGTTTCTGAATTGTTTCACTTAAGATAGTGGTCTACAGTTCCATCCATTTGCTGCTGAAGACATCAAAGACATGATTTTGTTCTTTTTTATGGCTGAGTAGTATTCAATTATATATATCAGATTTTCTTTGCCCAATTTTCCATTGATGGACACTTAGTTTGATTCCATGACTTTGCTATTATAAATAGTGCTGCAATAAACATACAAGTACAAATGTCTTTTAAAAATAATAATATGTTTTTCTTTGGGAACATATGCAGTAGTGAGATTGCTGGACCAAATGGTAGTCCTATTTTTAACTCTGAGAAATATCCATACTGTTTTTCCATAGAGGTTGTACTAATTTACATGCCACCCACATTGTATAAGTGTTCCCTTTTCTCTACATCTCTGCCAGTATCTGTTGTTTTTGACTTGTTAATAATAGCCATTTTGACCTGTTGTAAGGTGGTCTCTCACTGCAGTTTTTTTTTTTTTCTTTTTTTTTAAACCGAGTCTCACTCTGTCACCAGGCTGGAGTGCAGGGGCGCGATCTCGGCTCACTGCGACCTCCACCTCCTGGGTTCAAGCGATTCTCATGCCTCAGCCTCCTGAGTACCTGGGATTTCAGGCATGTGCCACCATGCCTGGCTAATTTTTGTATTTTAGTAGAGACAGGTTTCCCCATGTTGGCCAGGATGGTCTTGATCTGCTGATCTCGTGATCTGCCCGCCTCAGCCTCCCAAAGTGCAGGATTACAGGTGTAAGCCACTGTGCCCGGCCTTCACTGTAGTTTTAAATTACATTTCTTTTACAATTAGTGGTGGTGAACATTTTCTTACATGACCGTTGGCCATTTGTATGTTGTCTTTGAAAAACGTCTGTTCATGACCTTTGCCCACTTTTTGATGGGGCTATTTGCTTTTTTCTCGTTGAGTTGTTTGAACTCCTTGTAGATTCTGGATATTAGTCCTTCGTTTGATGCATAGCTTGCAGATGTTTTCTCCTGTTCTGTAGGTTGTCTGTTTACTCTGTTGATTATTTCTTTTTCTGTGCAGAGCTTTTTAGTTTGTCCCATTTGCCTATTTTTGTTTTTGTCACATTTGCTTTTGAAGTTTCAGTCACAAATTCTTTGCCTAGGCCAATATCCAGAAGAGTTTTTCTTCTAGGATTTTTATAGTTTCAGGTCTTAAGTCTTTAATCCATCTTGAGTTAATTTTTGTATATTGTGAGAGATATAGGTCCAGTTTCATTTTTTTTTTCTGCATATGGTTCATTTCCTATTATGGGAAATCTTTAACAGATATCTCTCCTAGTGTACCTTCTAAAGCAAACATTATATACTGTCAATGAAAACATATGTTATTGCATTTGAATATAATTTGGGAAGCTTGTATCTCCTGGCTTTGCAACCCAAAAAAGTAGTCCTCAACTTCATAGTCTCTAGATTACTCTCATTCTTCCAGAATGTCTCCTCATACACACTGTTGATTGAATAGCAAGAAAAAAATACCCAACAACTAGGTAATAACTTTTGATTTTTCAGAATGGTTCAAAGCCTGTTGTCATTGGAGGATGGGAGCTTGTCTGCAGCATCCCATTTACCTTGGCATATAGATATTATAATTACTTCTGTTTTAACAAAGGAATATTGCTAATAACACTAAGCAATTCTAAGGAGGCTCCAGGTAAGAATCAATATGGGAGTATTTCAAAATGGGTTACACATATCTGTGAAGGAGCAGGGCCTGGGCAAAGGAGGAGCTGGCAGTAACGTTATAGAGAAATGTGTTGCATTTATCTAAAACAGCTGTTTTAGTTGATGATATACAATATCACACTTGATTTTGTATTTAGTAAACTTTGCAAACGTCATGTACAGGAATACAAAAGGCATAATATCAAAGAAAAAGCATGAATCTTTGGGGAAAAATCAGTGGTTGCTTCATGCTATGCCTCAAGTTGTTTTGAGGACATTTTTTAATCTACTTTGTTGTTAAGATTTGTATGTGTGTGTGTATGTGTGTGTGTGTGTGTGTGTGTGTGTGTGTTTTGAAATGAAAACTAAGAAGTATTGAAGGTGTAATGACCTAGGCTTGAGAATTTTTTTCTGTCCGGGTGTGTATGTGTGTGTGCATGTGTGTGTAATATCTTCAGTAAGTCTTTTAATTCCTTAATTTCCTCACCTACAAACTGAGAACACATACTTCACAAGATTACTCTAAAGACGTAATAAGCATAAAGTTGTTTGCAGGATACAGTGCAAAGTCAAACACAAAGCAATGTTATTTGAGAATACAAGCATCCAGAACACTTTGCAGTTTTTTCATGCAGAGAAGTCTAATATGTTACTGTAGATACCCTACATTTATTCAGCAAATGATACTGGAGCAATTGAATATCTACATGAAAAAAGAATATTGCCTCATATCACAACATACTAAAAGTTAAATGGAAATGGCTCATAAACTTACATATAAAAAATAATGCCAAAAAATCTCTAGAGAAATATGTAGTTGAAAAATCTTTGCAACCTTTAACCACCAAAATTTTCTTAGATAGTGTATGAAACATTGAACCAACAAAAAGTAAAAATAAAACAAATTGGACTTGATCAAAATAAAATGTAAAAGGACAAGCCACTGACTAGGAGAAAACATAAACAACACGTGTTTATCAGACATAGGCTAGGGACCCAGTAGCATAAATGTAATAGGGCTAGGGAGGATTAAGATAGGGATGTTTAAAATGATTAAGAGGACAGGAATGTGGCCAGGCACCATGACTCAAGCCTGTAATCCCAGCACTTTGGGAGGCCAAGGTGAGCAGATCACGAGGTCAGTAGATGGAGACCATCCTGCCCAACATGGTGAAACCCTATCTCTACTAAAAATACAGGCTGCACTCCAGCATGGTGACAGAGCAAGACTCTGTCAAAAAAATTTAAAAAAAAATGCAGGAATTCCATATGAAAACACACTAAAAATGACTATGGTTCTTGAGAATTAAAAAAAGAGAAATTGAAAATTACTACAATATGTAGGTTATGGAAAGAATTAAATCTTAAAATTTCAACTTATCTATGAATCTTGGACACGTGGGGATGGGGGAGGGGAAGGAGTAAATTCAGGCAACTTGTTGAAGTTTGAAAGTTTTGGCTTTACAGTAGGAGAAAACCAGGAATTCACCAAAAGTGGATAAGATCTGATAATAAAAATTAGTTCTTAAAATTTTTAGATAAAATTAGTTGTAAATCTCTAAAGTGTTGTGGAAAAATGCAGCATTTTATAATTGATATGAAAACATATCTTTAGAATGTGTCCTCAGGCTACGACCAAAATTTATCAGCAGAAATGGTAGTCCAAGGATCTAATCTAAAATAATGATCTTTGAGTACTATTTGTTATGTCTCTAGGAGAGGCAAAGGTCTTCACATATTACTGGCAGTTCCAAAAATCAGGTCACAGGACATCTTTGACATCTCAAGGTATCTGTTAATTTTGGACAGATTTCAACGTAACACAATTAAACCAACTTTTGAGATTTCTCAGGAAAATCCAAAATTCAGGAATTATAGGCATAGATATATCCTTGACTACTCATTGTAATCAACAGGAATGTTTTACTAAAACTAGTAAGATTTTATGTAAGCAAAACTAATATGACTTTTGGTAACCCCAAATCCCCACCTTTCTTTTGTTGTTGTTGTTATTTGGGATTTTTGTTGTTGTTGTTGTTGTTTGAGATGGAGTCTTACTCTGTTGCCCAAGCTGGAGTGCAGTGGCAAGATCCTGGCTCACTGCAAACTTTGCCTCCTGGGTTCAAGCGATTCTCCTGCCTCAGCTTCCTGAGTAGCTGGGATTACAAGCATGAGCCACCACGCCTAGCTAATTTTTGTATTTTTAGTAGAGACAGCGTTTCACCATTTTGGCCAGGCTAGTCTCAAACTCTTGGCCTCAAGTGATCTGCCCGTCTCAGCCTCCCAAAGTTCTGGGATTAGAGGCGTGAGCCCCTGCACCTGACCCACCCTATTTAAATTTCTAATTCGACTCTCACCCACTCAGTCTTCATTTCCCTATTCTACCTTCACATTTTTCCTAACACTTTTCTTCTTCTACATGCTTAGGAATAATTCATATATCATTTAAAAATGTTCCTGTCTTTCATCACTGCAAAGTAAATTTCACATTGCAAAGAATCTTTACCTGCTTCGTTCACTGATTTATCCAAAGCACCTAGAACAGTGCCTAACTCAGTAGAATCTCAATAGAAAAAAATGAATTCTTTGACTCATACTTCAGAAATGAGATTTTGTCCTTTGTACTGCATATCATTTTTTCCTCACTGAAATGCTTCTGCATGATTTACAATGTTTTCTTAAGCCTCCATGAACAGATTTAGCTACACCTAAATTTAATTCTATTCAGGACAACTATTTTTTTTTTTTTTTTTGTCATAGCCATATGTAAATGTATCTAGTTTCTGCAGTTGTCTGAAACAGCTGTCCACCTTATGTGATAGTGAGGAAATAAGAGTGGGAAAGCTATGGGAAATAATGTTTCATTGCTGGGTGTCGATATATAGATTCTTTCCCTTGAGAAAGCCTCTAGAACACAGCTCTCCATGATTTTGTGCTAGTTGGCTCTCCATCACAGGTAGTGAAATATGACACCAAAGTTGATAGATGCAAAAATCAAAGTAACTTGCTAAAATTTCTTTACTTAATCAAACACAAACTGACAGATTGGAAACAACCATCTCATTTACTAGAGACTGCAGTGCCCAAGAATGAAACAGTTGAGAATAAAATCAAATTACCTTGCCCATTTTCCAAAGACAACTGACCCTATAATTCGGTATGGCTGAGAGTTATTTGTTTGTGAGAGTGACAACAGTAAATGAATGAGCTTTGCACAATAGTCTGGTTTGCTGGCTTTAAATAATTCACTATTTTGCTGTAGGAAGTGCATCACTTTGAAAAAAGAGTCATCCAAAAATATGAAACTGTCCTTGATAGATTTTGTTTAAAAACCTCTAACAATAGAACTGAATATTAGAAATTCTAGCATCATCCTGTACAAATGACAGAATCTCAGAATATCTCATTTCTTTCTCTACATATATGTGTATATATATGTATGTGTGTGTGTATATATATATATATAAGTGTGTGTGTATATATACATATACTGTCTTAAATCACAGAGCAGTGGGGATGTGGAAGAAAAGTCAATGGGCTTAGTAGGAACTGCAGTACTTGCTCATGCAAGTATATTTAATGTTGCATTTTGTTCAACCAAAGTGTTCAACTAGAAATGAGAGAAAAGTCTCATTTCTCAATGTCAGTTAAATTTATTTAAAGGAAGTGAAAATAACTTAGACCACTTTCTTGTAAATGAATTGTCTATCTTGAGATGCTGAGCCTAATGAGAAAAAGTGTGTTAATGATTTTCCAGAATTGTACCAGTATATGTACTATAGAGAAATATTTTATTGATTCAGAACCACCTTTGGGCAGATTAAAAAATCACAATCAAATTTTATTTGATTCACTCTATATTATTGACTAGTTAAATTTATGATAAATTTCTGAAAAAGTGACTTTTAGACTATGTCAGTTAATGTACATTCAGAATGGTCTTCTGTATTTCATAAATTGATTACCAAATTGGCCATTTGGTAATCATACTGATGACACTAAGTTGTGGCATTTCCAAAAGTATTTCTAAGGCTACAGGGTATGTTATTGTATAACAATTATTTGTAACTTAGCTGGTAATTCATGCTGTATGCAAGGTTAGCAGAATAATCAATCACTTTTTAAAAAATGGCATGTACTTTTAAATGAAACTACATATTAAAAGTTAATATTTTCCCTTCAAAGTCTTTAAAAAGGTGTCTGTACCATCCTTGCTTTATGTAGTGACTTCAGTCTTCTATGTAAAGGTCCAGTATAGTCAATTACAGCATTAACAGGAAAATTCCTAAAGAAAAGTCTATCTACTTAAAATCTCATTTATTATTTGGAACTCTATTGCAAAGTTCTTTCAAAAAGAAATTATTGAGCCCCATTCTCACAATGATTCTAGGTCATAGTTCACAATAGTCATTTCAGTCTTGTAAGATTAGATCATGTTACAGAGCCAAATATAGACATTATAACAGCATGTTCACATATGCTGATGGTGTCCTGAAATAATCTCTTCCTTCCAAATTGTGGTCATCGCTAATATTAGTTTCTGGGTCAAGGGGTACCAAGAGAATTTTAACAAGATATGCATCTGTTTCTTTGAAATAGATAATGTTACAAATAATTAAATATTTACATTTATACTTAATTCATACTTAGATACTCATAAATTATTTTATTTTTAATAAGAATAAGGAATCCTGTTCCACATTTTTAAATCTTAAAATATTAAAAGCAATTTTAAATCTACCCAATATTTATACATGTAAGTGAACTTCGATTGAATACACACAAGACTTGATTGCTCATTTCAGATAACTTGTTCAAACAGGCAAAACGAGATTACAACATTGCAACTTGTAATCACACATAAGATTTGTTTTTTGTAGGTGGTCTTAAAAATCACATAATTGGGCCGGGCGCGGTGGCTCAAGCCTGTAATCCCAGCACTTTGGGAGGCCGAGACGGGCGGATCACGAGGTCAGGAGATCGAGACCATCCTGGCTAACACGGTGAAACCCCGTCTCTACTAAAAAATACAAAAACTAGCCGGGCGTGGTGGCCGGCGCCTGTAGTCCCAGCTACTCGGGAGGCTGAGGCAGGAGAATGGCGTGAACCCAGGAGGCGGAGCTTGCAGTGAGCTGAGATCCGGCCACTGTACTCCAGCCTGGGTGACAGCAAGACTCCGTCTCAAAAAAAAAAAAAAAAAAAGAAAAGAAAAAATCACATAATTGTATAGTAGAAAGAAACCTTAGAAATCAACCAGCTATGTACATCTCTTCAGTCTATGCATGAGAAAAATGAATCCAATAGAGATTATGATAATCATGCAAAGTTTCAGATAGGTCTTCAAACAAAGAAACTATGTATTCTGACACTCACTAAAGCTATGTCATATCACTTTCTTTTTTAAGTAGGCACTAATAAATACCAAAATGGTTTCAACACTTTAGAAATTATTTTAAATGCATTTTTTATAAGTTAGTATGAGAGCAGTGCACTTTTTTTGTTGGTTGGTTTGTTTTGAGACAGAATCTAGCTCTGTTGCCAGGTTGGAGTGCAGTAGCACGATCATGGCTCACTGCAACCTTGGCCTCCTGGGTTCAAGCAATTCTCCTGCCTCAGTCTCACAAACTGCTAGAATTACAAGCATGAGCCCCCTGCACCTGGCCTTGAAAGCAGTATACTTTCAGAGACATACTGGTATTGCTGTGTCAGCTTGTCATTCACAGGTAGACCGTTGGTATAAAAGATTTTTAGGGTAGTCTCTTCTGAGCCAACTTAATTTTGTTCCACGTATTATTTCTCCTTTTCATGTAGCGACATCAAGATTCTCTGTCCTTTCCATGTGACAGCCCCTCACATAGCTGGATTCATCATGTTTTGGAACTAAATAGATATGAGCTTGCACTAATTTCTGACTGTGACTAAGTGTCTTGATCAAATTCAGTCTCTCTGAAAGTCAGTTTCTTCTATTACAAAATTGGGTTAAGACTTGGGAGGATTAGATTACCAACATAACTTACCTGGAACATATATATAGTGAGCTCTAAGAATTTTCTATTATTTGAAGAATGTGCTCATATCCTTTTAAAGAAATATTTCAAGTATAATATGATCCACTCCTTTACTCCTTTCTTGTGGAACATGATTTTTAGATTATTTGTCCTCTGAACCATACCCCATACAAGAGCCAATGTCTTTCTGAAATGTGGTACTGAAAATTGTGCTGTAGATACCAGATTTATGAACAGCACTGACATTCTGTCACCTAGATCTGCCTCACTCCTGGTGCTTATTTATAAATAAGTAATTTTCTTAATAAAGACCGTGATTAGTTTGCCTCCTTTCTTTTGTTTTGCCTATGTTGAGCTTGTGGTAATTAAAGGTTTTCTGTTTTATTTCACATCTCTTACCCACCAGATTCTTCCACAAACCACATGTATCTAATTGATTTTGAACCTCAACAAAGATACTTATTAAATTCCATTTTGCTTATTTGTGGCAAGCATTTCTGCTAGTAGAAGTCATTTGGAATTCTAACTTGGTTTTGTCACTATATCCTTCCAAACTGAATCTCAAATTTGAAATGCCTGCTTTATCCACCTTCACCCAAATCCCTGACAGGAGTATTGAAGAGAAGAAAGTCAAGGGCAGAAACTATGTCATACTCTAGTGTCTGTTCTGTTAATAGGAAACCCATTAATCATAAGTCCTTGTTCACTATCTATAGTCAAAAATGCTAAATGTTGGCCGTTAGGTATGATAATTACTGAAGGTCTTTTTACCTACAATTTATCCGGCTACTAGGAAATTCTCTTCTATTTCTACTTTAAATTGGTGTTTTTAAAATCAGGAATTGATAAGGAATTTTATTTAATTATTTTTTGGCATCTCCCGTCATTGTTATGATTTTTCTCTTTTAATTTGATAGTGTGAATAATATTAATTGATGTTCTAATCATATTCTAAAAATGCATTGTTGAGATAATCACTCTTCCCCCAAAACTCCCCCTAACCTTTTTCCTTTTTGCATTTTATGTGTTGCTGGCATCGGTTGGCTAATATTTTGCTTTGGTTTTCATATTTATGTCTGTGAGGATGATTGACCTCCCATTGTCTTTGTCAAATTTTGTTGTCAAGGTTGTCAAATAATAAATTGAAAAGAATTTTCTAAAAATGTTGATGTAATTTTGAAATGCTCTGCCCATGGACTGTTAGATAGAATTCCCTTATAAAGCAATATGAATAAATTTGCAGGTAAATTTGTACATTTTCTTTTGCCAAAAAAATAAGTAACACATTTGTTTATTTTTCCCCAAACTTTTTATTTTGATAATTAATTTAAAAACCTACAGAAGTTCAAGAATATAGTACTATAGAAGCCCGCATTTTATACCCTTCACTGTTCTGAATTAATTAGTTGTCCTGTTTGCATTCTTTCATGTATGTATAAATTTACATATACATATATGAACATATTTTTATTTTTGTTTTGCTGAATATGAGATATTTTACTCATAAATATTTCAAAATGCATCTTCTAAGAATAAGACAATTTTTCTACAAAACCAAAATACTATTTCCATGCTTACGAAAACTTATATTCTAAATGTTATCTAATACTATGTACTTGATATTCAACTTTATCTGATTGTTTCAAAAAAATGTTTCCCATACCTTTTTTATTTCTTGTATTCATAGTCCAATCAAGTTTCACACTTTGTTTTGTCATTATGCTATTTAAAGTCTTTTAATTTATAACATTTCCCTTGTAATATTTTCGTTATTTTGTTTTGTTGACACTGGCATTTATCTAAGACAATTTTTAAAAGATATTCAATTATCTGTATTCTCTGATGATTAGATTTAATGTAAATATTTTAGATGAATACTATATACATAATATTATGGATTTTCAGTTTGTCATATCAGTAAACATGTGTCAGATATATTAATATGACTATAAATACCTACTTCTGTGATACAGATAAAATAAGCATCATGAATCTGTAAAATTCCTCATCAGTCAAACTAAGTGTGTTTCATTTAAGAGAAAAAATACTGTGGCTATGTACTATCTTTTGTTTTTAATGATCTTTTATTTAGATATTCCAACTTTCAATTTTATACTTATTTTTAAAATATCTGATAATATTTATAGTGCCTGTAGTTACCAATACTGTACTGTACACTTAAAAATTCGCTAAGAGGGTAGATCTTATGTTAAGTGTTCTTATATAATAATAATAGTAATAATAAATAGGAGGACAGGAAACAACTTTTATAGGTGACAGAGTTTACTGTGTAGATTGTGGTGATGATTTCACGGGTATATACTTATTTCCAAGCTCATCAAGTTGCATACATTAAATATGTATAGCTTTTGCATATCAATCATACCTCAATAAAGTGGTTTAAAAATGTTATATGAGCTTTCTTGGATTTTCAGAAGCATTTTAACAGATATTTCATTTTTCTTTTCTTGTTAACACACGTTTTTGGCTAAAAATGACAACACTAAAATACAGAATTACATGATTTTTCCCACACAGGTCTGCTGTAGATAGATATTTGTCTAAGTGTCCATTAATTGTGAGAATAGTCATGTATACTATTTTTTAGTATAAATACATATTGCAACAATGATTTTTAAAAAGGCCTTGGTTAATCACGTGGTTTGTGTATACTCACAGGATATCTGGAAAGAGGAAAATATAAAATAAGGAAAATGGAGGATTGAATTTATCAAGCATGTAGTTCTTACTAGAGTTATCCCTCCTAATTTTCAGACCCATATGTTGATTTGGTCCTGCTAAAAAAATCATAGGCTTGAATATCCCAAATTATTACCCCTTTCCCTTTTCCCCAGTCTCATATTTATCCTGCATTTCACATACTAGTGAATAATATAATCAACCATACCCAATTCCACCCCAATCACTCCTCTCATTTACCATCCACATGCAGTCTGCCACCAAGTTCTGTCACTTTGTCTCCTAACATTCTGCAAATCTTATTTTCAAACTTATAATTTCTGTATTAATTCAGAATTGCATCAAGAATTTGCACAGTAGTAACAGTTTCCTAACTGTCCTACCTACATTTATCCTCCTCATTAAATCTTTGAGCCATAGTATAGCCAAAGCAGTCTTTGATTTTTTTTTTAAAAGTCAAGTATTATCATTTTAGTTACAAAGTTAAAAAATCTTTCAATATCTTCTTATTGACTACAGATACAAAATAAAATTCCTATGCAATAACATATAAATGACTTTCTTCTTGCTCATTTCTACATGCAAAGGTATACTTATGTTCTAGCCACCATGAACAAATCACAAGAATAGTTTAGATTCTGATTCTGTCTTTCTTCCATTTGCCATACATGCATCCTTTCCTATGCCATAATTCAATAAAGAACAAAAGCAGATATGTTCTTTGTTCTCATAGAAATTAGAATGCAGACACTAAGTTAAAACTGACACATACAAACAAAAGGCTTTGCTTGGCTGTAAATAAACATTTGATATTTGGAAACCAAACTATATTCTTAAGTTGTCATTCTCTTTTTATCTATATCATGAAAGTAATATCTATTTCATAAAATTTTCTCCTAGATTAAAGCAATAACAGAAGAAGTAGATAAAGAGAAAAATATGAGATTTATGCCAATAGAGATAGAACTAAAACTAAATCTTGTGACAACGTTGACCTTTGGACAATGGAGAGGGAGTCAAATAGGAGCTAAGGAGGATTGAAATATCAAGTGGATATAATGGGAAAGGACATAACAAGGTACCCCATGGAAAACGTAAAAATACATGGGCAGCAAAATAAACTTGGGAAATTATTTTGAGATCTCCCAAAGTGTGATCAGGTCACACTGACAAATACAAGAAATTTGAGAATAAGGGTCAACAAATTGAGCAAATGAGAGAATTTTAGAGTCATATCAATTAAGTCCTGGTATGAGATCCTCAAAAGAGAGTATAACGGAGTATAGACTAAAACCCACCAAGGTTTAAGAACAAACCGTGGTAGAGGAATCCACTTATGGATGGAAAGAAGAAGCAAGCTTCAATGAAGAGAGGAATACAGGGATAAAAAATTGAGAACTGTTTAGGTCCGACTTAGTTTAAAAGTTATTGCTGGGGGTGGAGGCTCACACGTGTAATTCCAGCATTTTGGGAGCCCGAGACAGGCAGATGGCTTGAGCCCAGGAGTTTGACACCAGCCTAGGCAACACGCTGATACTCTGTGTCTACAAAAAATACAAGACTTAGCCAGGTATGGTGGTGCACTGCTGTAGTCCCAGCTACTGTGGATGCTGAGGTGGGAGGATCTCTTGAGCCCAGGAAGTTGGGGCTGCAGTGAGACATAATTGCACCACTGCACTCCAGCCTAGGTGACAAGACCCTGTCTTAAAAAAAAAAAAAAAAAAGAAAAGAAAAGAAAAGAAAGGAAAAATTGTTGAGATGTGAATTTTGTGAATTGGCCATTATCTGTACTCTGTGAGAGATAATTTTTTAGTAGAGAAGAGCGTATATATATACAACTTACATTGCAATTAATGGAAGAGACTAAAGAGGATAAGAAAATAGAAGCAGTGAGCATAACATCCTTTGAGAAGTATTTCAGTATAAAAACGTTTTAAAAGATATCTATATAAGGCGAATTCAAGAGTGCGTTGAAGTCAAATAAAGTTTCTTAGACTAAAGAAGGGAAACATCTGTATTTTCCATGAAGAAAAAGCCAGTAGGAAATTTTGAAGATGGCAAAATGAAAAAATAATTGATGGAACAAAATTTTTAAGATATGAAAGGTGATAGACTTTTTTAGCACAAAGGCTGAAACTAATCTGAAATGAAAATGGAATACTCCTTCTTTAAAAGTAGTGAAAATATAAGAGAATACATGAATATTTAGTGAGATTTGGAGATGATCATTTAGAATTGTTTTGTTGTATATTAGTGAGCATGATGGGTGAGGTTGTGGGCAGAGTCACAATGAAAGTGATGTTGGAAATGTGGGACCAGCTGCCTTTGGAGCATTTTAGAAGAAAATGAAGAATAAGCAAAATAATTTTTGGCCCAGCTCAATTTAAAACACGGTATGTGTCAGCTAGGAGACTGAAAATGATATATTGTTTTATTCTACAACATCTGGGAATGAAGGAAATTAAGAATTTACAGAGGTATCAGGGTTAGATCAGCACTAATAGCTGAAAAAGCTGTTAAACAGCTTTACTTTCAAGAAAATCAGTTGGGAGAAGTGTATTAGGACAATGGTAAATGGAGAACTCTGAGGGATTATCCAGGGTTGAGGGTTTGAATGTCAATTAACGTAGATTAAGGAGGTGAAATATTCCTGAATTTTAGGAGGAACACAGCTGAAATGGTTGGCCCTGTTTAAAAGGAAGTAGATTAAATCAGACAACTAATTCACTAAATAGGGAAAAATACGAGAGATAATAGAATATAAAATTCTGGTTAGAGAGTGGTATTTCTAGATATCTTTAACAATTTTAAGTAGTAAATTTATTCTATTGGAATGTAAAATACTGAGACAGGAATCAAACCCATCACTTCCCCATTTTTTTAATTAGCACTGCATCTTGTAATAAACAGAATGGACGTTTTTCATATCTTATGGATTCTTAAACTCAGTTTCACCTTTAATCCTACTTCTTCAGGTTCAAATTCTACATTGATGTATTTGCACACCAGTATTTGGAGGGAAATTATTGAAAGTAATGGCAAAAACCGCAATTACTTTTGCACGACACTAATAAATAGGGGTATGGATTCTGAACCTGGGTCTAATACGTTAAATGGAAGTATATTTTATTTTATGTGAAATAGATCATGGAGTCCTTACACTATCAAATGTTTTGCTACCTTTCCTTTCTAACAGTATGGAGAGGTAAATAACTTTTTTAAACTGCTTGTGTTGCTTATATAAATATTTTTAAATACAAAACATTGTATTTAAAAAATACAATGTTTGTCTTGAGTCAATAATTCATGCTTGAACGAAAATACATGAATATAAATATGTTCTGTAATATTACTAGAGAGCTTGTTAAACTGTAGTTAGCAAGAGTCATTGTCAACAAGACAGAGTTTTCAACTTCCTTAGCAAATACAATCATTTGGCGAAGTGTAGAATGTTTTACTAAATGGTTTGCATCTTTTATGTGAGTGCCTTATGAGCCTGTTTTTAAGATGTGTTGATCAATTGAGATAAATACATCTAAAACAATCAGTCAAATGTACACAAATTATTTGTCTATGTGCTTTTGCTTGTTTGAAAGGAGGGACATTATTGGAAACTATTTGATGCTGCCATGGGCCATTCTTATAGATAAATGCAACATTGTGAATATTTGACAACTTTTTGTAAACTGTAAATATCTGGAACTTTCAAATTGTTGTAGTGCAAGCAGTCCCTTGCATTTTGGAGAAAAATTTAAACTCTCCAAGTAGGTCTTTTCTGCCTAAAGTTTTCTTTCCACTTCACTGAGAAGCAGTTTTAAAGATTTGCGTTAAGAACATTCATGCATCCCAAAGATTGGATATCTCTAGAAACATAAAATAAATAATTTGGTGATTTAAATTGACAGAGAACATGGTTTGTATTTTTTGTGTACATCGTGGCATTTTGAAATATATATATACATTGTGAAATAGTTAAATCTAGCTAATTAACATATGCATTACCTTGCATAGTTATTTTTGTGGCAAGAACACTTATCCACTCTCAACATTTTTCAAGAATACAATATGGTGTCATTAACTGTAGCCATTATGCTATATAAAAATGTTTTGCAATATTTATAAATATGTTTAAAATAAAAATGTACTATTGTTGGAGGAAAGAATGGTTTTAATTCGGACACATAAAGCAAAACAAAAAGTTGGAAACATTATTAGGAATTTGTTTTATATGTTGTTAAGAAGGTTCTTCTTTTATTACCAGTGATCAGAAGGGGACTTATTGGTTAATCCTAATATATAATTATTCCAAAGAATGTGTTTATCTGATCTTATCCATGGACAGGCATGGACTATGTTGGTGTAATAAAATTTCAAAATAGAATTTCTTAGAGTTGATAAACTTGTAGTATAACCAGTAACTCAGAAACAACTCTAGTTTCCTGGAATCTCTCCCACTCATATCTAGGGATAATTAAAAAGAATAAAGACTGATTAAAAAGCACACATAGGATAAAAATAGTCACTTTAATTTAACCTGAGTCTTGAGTCCTCACTTCTTTTAGTTGCATGTTAAAGAAAGACAAAGGAAGAATAATGATACATGTTTATTGACATTTGATTTATTTCAGATTTAGGAATCTATTATGCCAAAGAATAAACCACGTTTGTCTAGATCTTTACAAGTTACAAAACACTTTGACATCCATTATTTCTCTGAGTTTGTGTGACTAGCCTAAGGTCACTCTGGGAAATACAAAACGCATTACACTTGATGAAGGTATTAATAAATCAATTTCTACCTCAGGTAGTTTAAAAATACTTTCTTTTCTAGTATTAAATTGTATTCTCCGCATTCTGCTCCACGGCTAAACCTATGTAGCTAATTCTGCTGTGTAAGTTTTATTTTACTAATTATTTTGTAACAAGCCTTTAGATAGCGTCAAAATCATAATTCTCCTACTACATACCTTCCAGAATACCCATTTGTTGAATAAGTGAAACAATTTGAAAAGTTTGAAAATGTTAACTACAATAAATATATTACCTTTGAAGTACTTTTTGATCTCTAGACCCCATCCCTATTCATGTTTCAAAAGGCAGAACAGTGGAATAATATTTTAAAACAGTAAACTCAGATTACATCATTAAAATAATAATAGTGTGATACTTACAATATAGCACAAAGAAAAAATAAAAATAAAGGGTTTTAGAACTAAAAGAAAAGAACATCTATGATGAACTTCCCATGGTAATGCTGGAAATCACTAGCTAACAGTGAAAATTTGTAGAATAAATGCTAATTATATATATAAATGTTGCAGAGAGTGTTTTGAATATGAAGAAAAAAGAAAGCTATTTTTTTCCCTGTACTTTCCATGGGGCTTCAAATCTAACCAGCCCATGTGATGGAAATTTGCAAAAACACAAACAAAACTGATGCAGCAAAATAAACTCAAACCGAAATTTGATATAATAAGCATAAAGGGAGGAGAAAGGAAAAATGGAAACATGATCCATATTGAGTTTACAATTAAATAATAGGTATTACTTTGAATAAAAATACTATTGAATGAAACATTTATAAATAAAACTTTAAAAACGTACTTAGATACAAATGAGAATATTTTATCCATTAGAATTTGTTTTTCTTATTAAAACATGCTGTTTCTGGAATATCTTTGCAAGTGAATTTTTTAAAGCATATGACATTATTTTCTCGATTGCAGTTATCAAATGCACTCAGCAATGTGTGAGTCATCTCCAGTGTTTCCTAAAAGCCTACTTTTTGCTCAAATAAAACACAGATTTGGTATCTGTTCTGTAATTTTACTGAAGGTCTGAAAGGTGTAATAAAAAAGGCATCTGTCTGCAAGATGATCCTTTAATTGTAAAGTCGCACTTTGATAGCTCTTCAGATTCAGTGAAATCTTGTGTTCGATAATACCAAATGGTTACATCTGCTTTGCGGTACATGTTAAATGTGGAAAGTTGGTGTTATGAGTTTAAACTTCTAGAAATTCATTAGATGAAGATCAACATACAGGAAAAATATCTGTCAAAAGTAGTTTTTAGATTTCTTATTTTTGTAAATGTAGGTATTGACTCGGGATCTGGTCACTACTAAGGTTAAACTGATTAGTTCCATGTGACATGTACTCACTGATAAACTTAAAAGTGCCGTTCACACCACACTGATGAATGAGAACATCATTTCAATTATGGGAAAAATTAAATAGATTTCACTGGTGAGGAGGTTTGAGGGTGGGAGAGTAGGAAGTTTTGGTTTAGTTCAACTGAACACTTTTATAATGTCTTAATGAGGTCAAATTGAATATAAAAATTACAGTTTCAAGATTTGAATTCAATCCAAACATGAGAATAAAGTAGAGCTGTTATAAGACTGTTATGAATTTGATAATTGTATCATCATTTGTAGAATTCAGATGGGACTCCAGAAGGGAAACTTAGTCAGATGTTTGTAATATAATTGAAATAGGAACAACTTAAGAGAATTTCATTTATTTTGTATAAATAAAATGTGACAAAGGAGTTTAGTGAACATCATGTTGGAACCAAATAAATCCAAGTATTTTACTTAGTAATGATGAAACTGAATGTATAAAATTGTAATCACTTTGGGAAAGTAAAACATGTAATAGTCCCACTAATGATTCTTTTACACTTTCAGTACAAATGTTGCTCTTTCTTCTTGATCTAACCACCACTTAAGTCTAAAAATAATTGATCTGATTTATTTTTCATTTGATAGCATTGCATACAATAAGTTGGATCTCAGTCAATGGTTCTGTGGAGTTGTGAAATTTACTAATTCTGGAACCCCATATATGTCAGTAGTCTGTTGATTTTCAGTTCCAAATTTAAAAAAAAAAAAAATCTCTATTTTGTCCATCATTATACTGAACCTTTTTGACTCAATTTTCAATGATGTATTTTCAGTCATCTATACATATTCTTTTTAAACATTTTAAATTTATTTTTTAATTGACAAATAACATTGCATGCTTGTATTGTGTACAACACAATATGTTAAAGTAAAAATACACTGTAGAATGGTTAAATCTAGCTAATTAGCAAATGTATTACTTCACAGTTATTATTTTTGTGGTAAGTGCACATAACATCCATTCTCTTTACATTTTTCAAGAATACAATATATCATCATTAACTTTAGTCAGCTTGCTGTACAATAGATCTCTTGAAATTGATTCTTCCTATTTAACTGTAATTTTGTGTCCTTTGACCAACAACTCCCTTTCCCCTTGTTCCCCCCAACCACCCTTGCCCCTAGAAACCACCTTTCTACCTTGTTCTTTTCCATCAGAACTGAATCTCTAGTTGACTGGTAGCTCCGATATGCTTATCTCAAGAGTCATTGCTTTTGGCATGTTTAATAGTTTTTGTCTTAGTCTAAATTGTGGTATTAGCTCTTTCATTGTTTTGGCTTTCCATTTGTATTTTTACAAAATAAGAGAATATGTAAAAAAATAGATAATTGGTATATTGAAAACACACATCTATTGAAATGTTATTTAAACATGGAGATTTTTAATACATTCTATCACCATTCTTATGCCATTGATCTTAGTACAAGAGGAATATAAAAATACATTTGTAGGAATGCTTATCTTTCCCTTTTACCTTTCATTTGCTTTGCCTGTGTCCATATTACTTTCACTCTTGCTCAGTAACTAAGAGAATTATCTGATGTGTTAGGAAGCATATATTTCCTGGTGTCATTAGCACTTAACCCACATCTTTCTAAGTCACCAATCTCTGGATGGTTAGTGACAAGTGCTCTGGGCCTGTGTGCTGGCACAGAACCTGTGTGTTAAGGGGGCAAGAATGTTTCCTTTCCTTTAAGGAGCAAATGCTGGGAATCCCACAGTTGGCTTCTGAAACACTCTTGCCACTGGGAGCAAATGAGACACAATGAAGGAATACTTAAATAAATTTAAGTATTTAATTCATTTAATATTAAGTATTTACATGTTTAAATACTTACAATATGAAGAAATGTGTTATGTAAAATATGCACAATTCTGAAATAAAATGAAGTCCTTTTGTGTATAACCAAAATCAGGGAGAACGTACAACTCATAATTGAATCAGAATTAAGTGCTTGTTTCGTATTCTTTAATAGGTCATCATTTTTATTTCAAAAACATATTTCTGTTTCAGTGACAACTGCACGTAAAATGTTTTATGCTTCATATAAAATGTTTTATGCTTTATAGAAAACATCTGCATACAGATTATTTTTATTCTTTCAATTAATTGCACATTTATTGAATTTATAGTCAAGGTAAAACACTGTGTTGAGTTTTGAGAGAAGGAAAAAAATAAGAGACATAAATTCTGACCTGAATGAATATATAAATGCTCTAAAAGGATTTAGGTAGAGTATTTATCAAGTGTACAGGCAATATTTCAGGCAGTATTCAGGAGCCTAAGTAATATTATTAATATAATTTAAAGTACCTTATCATTATTCTCTAACTTGACTAATTGATTTTTAACTGCACAAGTAAATAACAAACATTAACTTCAGTGTCAAACAACTCAACATATTTCTGTTTAAACAAAATAATATAACTCTTTATAAATTGTAACTAAAAGATTGCTTTCAGTATTAAAAAGCTGACATTCAGAAAATGATTAGGGTGCAACAAAATAATAAATGTATCTGATTTTTCTTTTAATAAGAGGAAATCTTATTATTGACAGAAATAAGCTGATAAATATTTACCTCTTTGCTTAACAAAAATATGTAATAAAATATAAAACAGAAAAATTATAAAATATTGATAGAGTACAAATAAAGTTTCCTTAAGTTTCCAAACACATTTTTATAATAAATTCCCCATATGATAATATACTCGAAATTAAAGTTTGAGAAAAGTAAATGTATCACAACTGAAAAAAAGTCAGGTTTTTGAAAGTGAAAGGGAAAAGAAATTACCTAATAGTAGCAGCTTTACAGTTCTTGCGTCTCGCTCAGCATCCTCCTGAAGCTTTTTCTCCAGTTCTTTTGATCTTTTGGCTGACTCCTTGCTCTCTGAACTAATTCCACTTCCCATCTTGTGGTGGTAGATACTTATCAGTTTATATGTTCAAACGTTTCAAACGTTGAGCACAGCTCTGGTTTGGATATAGGATGCAAGAGTAATGCTCTGCTGAAGTACCCAGCAGTCCATTCCCTCATGCTCTAAAATTCTGCTTTGACTAAGGAGATGCTTTCTCATCTGTCACCTGATCAGGTGGTAAAACCATACCACCCTGATGGAGGCTAGAGAGGAAGTTCATTATGCTTTCAAATTAAATGACTGCTTTGGGTACATCTTTGAAAACATGCTTATCTGCCTTAAAGAATAGTATAAAATAATGTAGAAACTTGTAAAAATCTATACACTAGAGATGATCTACAATAAGCAATTCAAATAGAATGTTTCTCACTACTGGGCAATTTTTATTACTGTGATTAAAAGTTATTATTACTAATCAGTGATGCTTATATCTTCAGATACTTGGCTCTTCGATTTCTTTATAATCACTCCTATATCACAATCAGAATATATACTGTAAGTTATACAACTTTTATGGTCTGCCTATGCTTAGATTGTTACTTAAAGCTATTGAGCATCTATTAGCATCTGTCAGGGAACAAAAATAATCTTTTTTTAACAATGGATACAAATACATATAGTTTTTATATTTGTACATATTGTATTGCTACAAATACAGAATTCAACATGGTTTTCTTAAATTATTGATTTCAGTCTCATGGGATCCATCTCTATAAATTGAGCTTTTACCGTCTATGAGAAAGTCAATCCATCAACACTAATTGAGTGCCCACTTGGTGTAGACACTGAACTATGTTCAATTTAGGCAGCACATTAACTCTTTAGGGCCATTAAGCAACAGCTGCTGTGCTGGAGGGACTTTTATTGATTTGGTACCAAGGGAATAAAAACCAATGTTCTTTGAAACAGCAGGTAATTTGATTTTTCCTACAAACTAAAAACAGTAATTACACCTAAATATGTTCCATATCTTTCAACTACCCCAACAGATACCATGTGCTTGAAAATCTTCAGGATTGAGGGCAGAGATTATGTTGCACAATTTTTTATTTTTATGAAGCATAAAGCACTTGGTAGCTAGTCAATCAATATTTTCCTTATAATCAGAGTTGGTTGCCTGTGGCAGCAGGTAAGTCTTTCAGTGTACATTTTGGGATTTGTGAATGTGCTTAACCAGAAAATGCTAGATTACAGTCAGTCCACCAACCTGTCAGTGGTGCTCTTCTTGTGGGATCATGTGCAAAGTTTGAACAGGTGAATTTTTACATATTCATACAACAAGAAAATAGGCTGCCAGATTAAATACATATTCCTGCTTTGTTTACTTTTTCCACATTAAAAATATTAGGCTGAAGATACATAAACATAGTCAAAACTTCCTGGGTTCCATTCGTGCAGAGCCATATTATGATAGTATAAAGATGTGCAGTGGTGGGTAGGCAAGGATTTGTGCAAATCATGTGGTGGTGTTTTTACAATGCAAATGACCTGTCCCAAAGGAAGGAGATTTGCACTGCCTAATGCTCACCTGTGGATACAAAGCCCACTCTGAAAGCAACACTTAGCATATTTAATCTCTTTTTGCCTATTGCTTTTTATATAGAAATTGAATATAATAGCATCCTGAATAAACTGAATTCTTGCATGTTCCATGGCAGCAATGAACTGACAGGCTACATCATATAATTTACATTCAAGTATAAATATACCTCATAGCTTTTGGTCAGAGACGTACTCTGCTCTTAAGAACATACGTGTTTTACTAGGGCTTCCTAATTGGATTACTAATTAAAACTGACCAACCCTTTTGGGAGTAGAAATAGACATTTTCTACATTGTATAAAATGATGAACTTCCACTTTTCTGTTGTAACCAGTAATGTTCATCAACTTTATGAGATTATCATGTTATTTTTCATCAGTGATAAAATATTCTTGACATAAAAGTCCAGGTATGTCTGTGTTACAGAGAGAGAGAGCAGGAGAGCTAGAGAGGAAAGAAAGACTCCTTTCTCAACCTTCTCCTCTGGGTGCCTGGGACGCAGCATCATTAATGAGCTGGGCTTACTACAGCTATTGGTTCATACTGCTTCACTTAGGCACATAGCTTTCTGTATGTAAAGAAATGAGGAAAATCAAAATAGGAAACTCTGCTAGCATGGTGATAATATCTTACTAGCTTGAATGGCCTACATGCTATATGGCACAGTACTAGTTATAGTAAATGTTCAAAATTATTTCTTGCTGACAAACTGATAGAGGCTGGAGGCCCTTTCTTTCTTGTGCTTAGTGACAGTATACTTAGGATTTATTTTCTACAATTTTAGAGTGACTCAAAAAAAATCAATGAAAAGCCCAATTTTAGTTTTAAATAGTGTCAGTATATACAATTGTAGCTATTAGTCCAACAGTCACACATTTATTTCCTCAGTCTTTTCCTCACTGTTCTACAGTGAGGGAAAACTGATAGAAGATGACAACAGAAAAAAAAAAAAAAACTAAATTAGATGCTGTGACCATAAGTTTTGTTTGTTCTTGAAAACAACAAATGTGAAGCTAGCCAAACACCAACATCATGTTAGAGTTTTACACATACATACACGCACACAGACGCACACACATGTATATAAGGTTCGTGCAAAAGTAATTGTGCTTTTGGCACAATTGTAAAAGTAATTACAGTTGTAAAAGTAATTACAAAAACTGCAGTGACTTTTGTACCAACTTAATGTATGTTCCAGCTAGGAGAGATGGTTGCCCTGTGCACACACACTTGCACACACAGACACACACAAAAACGTGAATGCACAAGCCCATGCACACCCACAAAAAGCCAGAGATTGTGTTGGAGTACTGTGGTATTTTAGAATAATCATTGAGAATGACATTTAAGAACATCGTTTCTTTATTGCATCACAGTAAAATTGATTTGAGAACAAATACAGAGATTGAACCACACTTAAGCTCCAATAGCCACTGAAATACCACAAGCGTGGAGGATGAGAATAAATTTTCTCTTGCTATTTTTGGTTAGGATCTCTGTGGAATCTTCAGAAAGGAACATTAGCCTTTAAAAAGCTTCAGTAACCACTATTTTACACTGATGATTAAACATGTAGCTTGAGGTGACTTGCAGTTATTTGCTACCTGGTTTTAATAACCAGATTTCAATCCATGTTTTTGGCAATGTCTCTTTTGCCAGTATTACTTGTGTTTCTACAGTCATCAAGCTGAATTTCTCATGGGGATGTTACATGTGGTCAACTTCAATGACTTGGGGTTGTTACATCTTAGGGATGTCTCAATGGCTCAGCTAGTGCTGGAAATCGTCAAAACAGGCTGTGATTGGTGTTACTCTTTCTGTTGTTTCCAATCTTATAGGAGGTGTTGATTTCAGGCATTCTATCCCTAGGTGATTTGAGTCATGGCTGCCTTAGCAATGACCTTTCTCCCTGTATATTCCCATGAAACTTGAGGCAAACCATATCTCCTTTGCTAATGGTACTCAAAGGGGCACTTCAGGGAGCTCCAAGCATGGTATTTCTTCCAGAGAGTTCCTGCCTTTTGGGGCTTCCTAAGAGCAATCTTTTGATCTTGAGGGAATAAAGCAAACCTTACTCTTTCAAGTTAGTACATTCAGATGGTGCAATAAGTTTACATTGCTAACATTAAACAGCTCTTATGTACTAATAGGTAACACAAATATGTATATTTGTATTCATTGGACTTGATTTCTACCTTCCTACATTTTTTTATGAATTAGGATAGAATTTTATATATAATTATTGGATAAGAGTCACAACTGTTTACCAGGGTGCTCCTGTCTCAAATTCTGTCTCTTTTAAGATTTTAAAAATGCTCTTTAACACATTTCTATTACTAACTCCCATAATCATATTTCTCAGCAATTTCAGCCCTGGTTATTGCAACAGCCTCTCACTTAGGTTTCCTTGCTCTAGGCTCCACTCTATCCCAGTCCAATCTGTCTGATTGTGCCAGGCTAAATTCCCCCAAAGGCAAGTTTAATTATTACTCCTTTCTGGCTAGAAAGAAACAAATGATTCTATATTTACTACTTCCTCCTGTGTTACTCCTGATACCATGTACTCAATAATATAGTTAGCACTATCTAACTATCCAAATATATTTCCTGATCACAGGCAGACCTCAAGGATATTGCAGATTCTGTTCCAGACCACCGCAATGAAGTGAATATTATAGTAAAGTGAGTCACACAAATGTTTTAGTTTACCAGGGCATATAAAAGTTATGTTTATACTATACCGTAGTCTATTAAGTGTGCAATAGCACTGTGTCTAAAAAAAGCAATGTGTATACCTTAACAAAAAAAAATTGCTAAAAATACTAACAATCCTCTGAGCCTTCAGCAATTTATAATCTTTTATAAATCACTGTAAATATTAACAAAATAAATGTTTACAGATAAACACAATATATTCAACATCAAGAGGTGCAATTTCATTGGCCATTGAACATGGTTTCAATACTTTTTTAAATTAAAGTATAGGAATATCGATAACTTGGAAAACAACACAAACCTGAGTTTTACATAAAGCCTAACAAGGAAATAGTTGCTACTTTTTGTTGTCCTTGTTATATAACTTCTTAAGAGTATTTATGTAGTAGTATATAAATAGTAGTCTTTTTGTACTTCTTCTTCAGAGCTCTGGGTTACCATGTGCATTGTCAATTTCGATATTTCAAAAGGATATTTTGAGCAGTAAGTCTCAATAGTGGGCTTAAAATATTTAGTAAACCAGACTACCAACAAATGTGCTGTCATCCAGGCTTTGTTTTTCCATTTAAAGAGCACAGGCAGAGCAGTATCAGTTTGAAGGACCCTCGGATTTTTGGAATGGTAAATGAGCATTGGTTTTGACTTAAAGTCACCAGCCGCATTAGCCCCTAAAAAGAGTGTCAGCCTGTCCTTCAAAGCTCTGAAGCTGGACATTAACTTCCCTCTCTAGCTTTGAAAGTCCTAGGTAGCATCTTCTTGTAACATGACTACTTAATGACATTGAAAATCAGCATTTAGTGTAGCCACCTTCATCAATGATCTTAGCTAGATCTTCTGGATAACTTGCCTGAGTTTCTGTATCAGCACTTGCTGTTTTGCTTTGCGCTTTTATCTTCTGGAAACGGCTTATTTTCTTAAATCTCATGAACCCACCTCTGCTAGCTCCCAAGTTTTCTTCTGCAGCTCCTTCACCTCTTTCAGCCTTCATAGAATTGAAGAGAGTTAGAGCCTTACTCTGGGTTAGGCTTTGTCTTAAGGGAATGTTGTGTTTGGTTTGGTCTTCTATCCATGGCCACTCAAGCTTTCTCCCTATCAGCAATAAGCTTGTTTCACTTTCTTATCATTTGTGTGTTCACTGGAGTGGCACTTTCAATTTATTTCAAAAACTTTTCGTTTATATTCACAACTTGGCTAACTGTTCCAAGAGGCCTAGTTTCAGCTTATCATCTCATCTTTCGACATGCCTTCTTCACTAAGCTTGATCATTTCCAGATTTTGATTTAAAGTGAGAGGCATGTGATTCTTCCTTTCACTTGAACACCTACAGGCCATTGTAGGGTTACTAACTGACCTAATTTTAATATTGTTTTCTGTCAAGGACTAGGAATGCTGAAGGAGAGGGAGAAAGAGGGGAACGGCCAGTTGGTGGAGCAGTCAGAACACACACGTGTATTACGTTTGTTGTCTTATATGGACACAGTTCATGGTGCCCCAAAGCGATTACTATAGTAATATCAAAGATCACAGATCACCATAATAGATATAACAATAATTGTAAGTGTGAAATATTGAGAGAGTTACCAAAATGTGATACACAGACACAAAGTGAGTACATGCTGTTGAAAAAATGGTGCTGATAGACTTGCTGAAACCTGGGATGCCAAAAACCTTTAATTTGTTTTAAAAAATACCATATTTGTAAAGCACAGTAAGTGAAGCAAAACAAAATGAGTTATGTCTGTACTTCTCATAACAGTCTCTATTACAGGTGGGCTTTTACTCTTTCTGAACTAGGAGTCCCATTTTAGTTTTCACTCATTCTCCTTTTCCTCACTAGGAATATCTTGCTCTTCCACAGATGACTTTTTTGTCATACATAGTACTCATGTATTAATACTCATTCATTAAGAAAGAACCTACCATTATAGTACTCATTCATTGAGAAAGAACCTACCATTACACTTCACATTTACTAACATCCATTGGGTGATCTTTTATATTTTCTTTTCTCTTTTCTTTTCTTTTCTTTCTTTCTTTCGTTCTTGTTTCTTTCTTTTTTTTGAGACAGGGCCTTGCTCTGTCACCCAGGCTGTAGTGCTGGCACAATCACAGCTCACTTATAGCCTCAGCCTCCTGAGTTCAAGTGATCCTCCCACCCCAGCCTCCCAAGTAGCTTGGACTATAGGCACATGTCACGACACTTGGCTAATTTTTAATTTTTTAGTTTTTCTTTGTGTGTGTGTGAGAAAAGGTATTGCTCTTTCACCCAGGCTGGAGTACAGTGGCACAATCATAGCTCACTACAGCCTTGACTTCCCAGGCTCCAGTGATCCTCTCACCTTAGCCTCCCAAGTAGGTGGAACCACAGGTGTGCACCACCATGCCTGGCTAAATTTTTTGTATGTTTGCTAGAGATAGGGTTTTGCCATATTGCTCAGTCTGTTCTCAAACTCCTGAGCTCAAGAAATCTACCCACCTCAGCCTCCTAAAGTGTTGGGATTACAGGTGTGAGCCACCGCACTGTGCCTAATTTTTTAATTTTTTGTAGAGACGAGGTCTCACTATATTGCCCAGGCTGGTCTCAATCTCCTGGGATCCTCCTGTCGTGGCCTCCCAAGCTGCTATTATTATAGGTGTGAGCCACCAGGCCCAGCCTGGGCTATTCTTCACTTCTCAGATCTCTAGAGGAATCTACTGCAATTGTTTTTTCCTTCCTCATCAGCCAGACAGTACACTTTCCAGTGACCTTGCTCTCTAGTTCTTCTCTTTGATTTGTGGGTTCTAAGGTGGTAGTACTTAAAATAAATATTTGTTTATTGAAATGGTGAATGGTTGGAGATCAATAGATGTATAGTATTAAAGAGCTCTTTACTCCATATTAAAATTGTGTAATTCTCTTTCCTAAATGATTTCAAGTATGAAATTTTAGTTCTGGAATTTTAGGAATCTATTTACCTAACAGTGTTCTCCTGTTATGTGTCAGGAATGAGAGTTTCAGCAGTAAACAAAGTAGTTAGACACATGCCTTCATAGAGCTTAATTTCTAGTATTTGTACCTGTGTATGTACATGTCTGTGAGGTTAAAATTTACACAGACAATAAGATACATCTGTAAAGTATATGAAATTATAGATGGTGACAATTGCTAAGAAAAACCAAACAGAGAACACATGTAAGGAGCATGGGGATGGAGTTGAAGATGAAAGATTAGAATTTCACATAACGTTTCCAGAGAAAAAGCTCACTAAAAAAAAATCATGTTAGAGTACATTCTCTGAAAACTGACTTTAAGATGAAAAACACATAGAGGAATTTTATTAGAAAGTGTTCTTTGAAACCACCCTCATAAGTGAGTGAGGGAAGCAGTATTGGAAGAGGGAGGCGTTGCAACAGAGAACTCAGCCAATCTTGTGGGGAGCTCTGAAGCTGCGGTAGTTGTATGATTTATACTAAAAAGAGACAAGAAGACTGGACTGTTGTATCTCTTTCAAGAAACAGAAATTTAATGTGTGTTTGCCCTGGAAAGAGGATAAAACTGATCCTTTTCTCTGAGGGTCATTTCTGAGCAAGGCCTAAGCTGTGACCTGTCAGTCAAGGGAGTGATTTCTTAATCTTGAAGAGGAACTATGGGCAAAGTACTTGAGCTTTTGTTACAGTTCACCTCCTGTATTACTTGGATGCAAGTAAGTTGAGTACACTCACTACATCTGGGCATGCCCAAAGACTGCAATTACTCTTTTTCCTCAGGAAACTTACAAGAAGGTGTTTGGTGACTCAAACTAACATCCCTTGTCAATGCCGCTGGTCTCAAAACTGCAACTGTGATTCATCATCTCCCTGTTCTTCGACCCATGCGAGGTTTCCTTCTCCTACGTTAACACCTTGGGTGACCATCTCTCCAAGTTTTTCCAGAACTGAAAGAGTCTCTGAGACTTGGGATTTTACTTTTAAAATGGGCAAATCAACACTGGGACTGGGACTACAGAGTTTCTCAGGATGTGAGATTTTTAGTGCTAAATCTAGGAAAGCCATGGAAAACTGGGAAAAGGGTGATCATCTTACTAACACTTGTACTTGTGTATGTGACTTATCTGTTGAGATGATGCAGATTCTTTCATGGTGAATTGCAGGCCCCTGAGCATCATACCCTTATCAGCCTGTGGCTGCTGCCCTTGCTGTTTACTATTAAGGTTGAGCAGGGAATTATCAATAAACATCTCACCTGGTCACCTAGGTGCCGCGTGTATGCTGGCCTGATGTGATTGTGTAACAGTAGTCAGTCCTGCTCCTAATGACTAAAGTCAATTGTTCACACCTGGTTGGTGACTCCTTTCCTTGCCTACTGGTTTCTTGGCACAAAGAAGCCTGAAGTGATAAAAAGACAGCTGTAATTTATAGTTTAATGGGACCCTTATTGTGCACCTGGTGGAAGGATTGCCCTTCTGGAAACCAGAGCTAGATCCCACAAAGTTGAATTTTGTAGACGTAGGAAGCACAGATTCCCCACATGGGACACTGGGAAAGATGGTAAGTGAGGTCACTTCTACTTCCATCCCATAATTCTCAGGTGTGTCCCTTGTGACCTTAGGGACACAAGCATTGCATCATTTTAAAAATGCATCTAGAATATATACAGTATCCTCAGGATGACTGTAATTTCCAAGCTGACAGATTCTGGTTGGTGCCACATGAAATAGGACAAGTAGATTCCCTGGTTATAGGTCCACTGTTATGTCTCCTTTTCTACAAATTGAGTCCATTGTCTGGGTCAGTAGATCAAATAGTCTCTAAACCCCAGGAGAGTGTTACAACCAGTCAAAGTGGATGTCTGTCTCTTCCAGAGTAGAGACAAATGATTGGTATTCTGACTGGATTGTGCTCTATAGGAGAATCAGTTAATTTTTGTTGCTGGGAGGTAGAACATTTGGCAGAGGCAGTAATTATGTCAGCCTTGGTAAGTGGGAGGTCATGCTGCCAGGCTCATGCATAACCTCCATTCCTGCCACCATGGCTACTCCATTCCTAAGCCCATTAGTCTAGCACTGGGGATCTTTGTGTCTGCCTATTGGTTACTCCAAGCCTCTTCCATGCTGGATGCTCATTACCGGGTGTTAACATGCCCTACCAACCTTCAGCAGGTTCATTCACTCTCTTCCTCAGAACTCTTTGTCCCTCACCTTCTAGTCATTACATTTCCAGGATCCAGAGCATCCAGCCAATTCATTCACAGCTATCCATACATACATTTTATGTTGTATTCTTTTTTTAATTCTTTCTTTAAGACAGGGTCTTGCTGTGTTGCCCGGCCTGGAGTACAGTGGCACAATCACAGCTGTTGCAGCCTCAAACTCCTGGGCTCAAGTTACTCTGCAGCCTTGGCTTCCCGAGTAGCTAGGACTACAGGTGTGCATCACCACATTTGGCTAACTTTTTAATTTTTTGTTAGAGATGGGGTCTCACTGTGTTAATCGGCTGGTCTTGAATTCCAGGCCTCAAGTGACTCTCCTGCCTTGGCTTCCCAAAGTGATGGAATTACAGGCGTGAGCTACCACCCAGGCCTGTTTTGTTTTAAGAGTAATTTATCTTTTCACACAAAGTGCATAACCAGGTGTATTTACCACAGGTCCACTCACTGGAAGGCTTTCTTTTTCACAGGTGACTTTCGGTTACACCCGAAGAAGGCAAATGACACACCAGCTATTTCACTATTGTTTATACTTGTCTCTCAAGCTGAGTCACCCGTGAGCTTAGCTTGGCTTTTTTCCTCCTTCATTACCTGGCTATAAATGTCAGCTAAGGGAGGAGCACTGGTGACTGTGTCACTTGATTATTCAGATTACTTGTGCCCTCTTTTGGGCCAAATCCCAGATATAATACTCTGACTGAACAATGGATTTCTGTTAAGCACACCCAGTTTATGATTTGGTGGGTCTTATGAAACCTATCTCCTGATGAGTAGCTCTGATCACATGGTCACCTGATGTCCTATTTTCCAATAGTCCGATTCCACCAAAGCTCAGTAACATAAAAATAGTGCTTCCAAATGGTATATATTTCTGCTATAGATGGCATTACTTTGCTCCCTATGGTTCTGCCTTATGATTCTCCAACAGAGCTTTCCATGAATTCTACAATGCCCAGGACACTCCACCCCACCCCCTCACCCCTGTGCCACATACAACAAAGAATTATCTGATCAGAAATGTCAATAGTACTGAGGTTAAGAAACCCAGCTCTAGTACTGTAAGTCTACTGGGACATAGTCGCTCATATTGCAGAACTTCTCATATGACTTCCTAAACTTGCTGAAATCTTTGTTCTGGAAGCCTTTTGTGTCACCTTTATCAATAACGTGGAGCTGGAATATGCTGTCTTTATAACTCAAGGAAACTTACAAGTGGTGTTTGATTAGGTACAAGAGTCAATAATTTGCTCTTTATTTTAGAGAAAGGCCCTGGCACGTTTCAGACTACTGGACTCCTAGAAACTCTGCTGATCTGGCAAGGCCTTGAATCTCTTTAGGGCTTTTGACCATCTTCTAGAGTTAATGTGTCTTACCAAGGTTTCCAAATATAATTGTCATCTCTCTCTCATCTTGTCTCATTAACATAATGTTATCAATACAGTGGATCTATACAGTGTGCTGAGGAATGTTAAGACAGTTCAGGACTCTTTGGAATATTTATGACAGAGTATGAGAATGTTAATATAAATCAGGATGAGTCCATAAATGCTTACAGCCATTTATCTCACATGAATACAACTATTTCTGTTTCTCCTTCCAGATAGGAGTGGAAAAAAAGATTTTCACTAAATCAGTGGCCACACACTATGTACTTGAAGTTTTGTTAATTTGCTCTAGCAAAGATGCCACAATGGGCAAAGCAACTGCAATTAAGGTTACTACTTAGCTCCACTTGTAGCAGTACTTTGTCATCTGCCAGGATCTGTTTGACTTGTACAGCTAGTCTCCTAAATTAAATAAGATATGATGGGGTCCACTATTCCTGAGTCCTTCATATATTTATGCTGACAACAATGTGTGTCATTTCCTCTAGGGTGCAACAAGGTTTCATTTATTTTACTGGATGACGTATTAGTCTGCTAAAGTTGCCATAACGAAATACCACATACTGGGTGACTTAAACAGCAGAAATTTCTTTTTCTCACAGGTCTGGAAACTAAAAGTAAGAGATAAAGGTACAGGTGGGGTTGATTTTTTGTGAAACCTCTTCCTGACTGTAGATGGCTTCCATTTTATTGATTGGCTACCCTTAGCCCCCTAATGATTACCCTTGATGCTTCTGATTATTTGTATTTAGCAATACTCATATAAGCAGCTCATTTATTTTGGCTCTAAGAACACTGATCAATTCTACCGATCATTTCCATAGGTCACTGCAAGTCCAGATCTCCTGGCTGCTGCTCTGATCTTGACTCTTATGACCACATTATATTTACTTCAGTTATCATAATTAAATGCTGGCACCTGGCCTCTATTATTTGGAGATCATATTATCCCCATGCTTTGAAATGATGCTTAGGTGTTCAGAAACACTTTCATCAAGTAGTGTAGCTTCAAGCACATTTTAAAAATTATTTTTTCTTTCCTCCTTTCCCCCAGTCTCAAGATGTAACCTTGAAACAAACTATAAAAATTTTTTCCTTAGTCTTAAAATATGGCCTTGAAATGTACTATGAAACTGCACTCCTGTCTCTTTCCCGTACACTCCTTTAGCCCATGCACATTTATGTAACTGTGTGTTTGATAAACTTACACAATGCACACATCTAACTGTATGTTTAAGAAATTCCAGGGGCTAATTTAAAACAAACCAGGCATGAAGGCCCAGCTGCGGGATTCTCCTCCATGTAAAGATTGGCTCAAGTTGGATAATCTACAGCTCGGTAGCTGTCAAGATGACACCAGGTCGCACTTCAGGTGGGCAAAAACTCAAAATAGGCACTGAAGCAAACCAGACGGCCCCTATACTCTACACAACTCCTGCATGCCTCCCATGTCAAGCTTCCCCTTTTTTAATCCCTGTCCTCAGCCCAAACTTTTGAAATGGTTTTTTGGGGGTTTGTTTTGTTTTGTTTGTGTTTTTGAGACAGAGTCTCGTTTTGTCACCAGGCTGGAGTGCAGTGGCGCAATCTTGGCTCACTGCAACCTCCTCCTCTTGGTTCAAGAATTCTTGTGCCTCAGCCTCCTAAGTAGCTGGGATTACAGGCACGTGCCACCATACCCAGCTAATTTTTGTATTTTTAATAGAGATGGGGTTTCACCATGTTGGCCAGGATGGTCTCGATCTCCTGACTTTGTGATCTGCCAACCTCAGCCTCCCAAACTGCTGGTATTACAGGTGAGAACCACTGCACCCGGCCTGAAATGGTTTCTTTAAGACAAGAGACTTGACCATTTTCTCACTACTAGCTCAAGAATAAAATCACTTTCCTTCCACTGCACTTCCTTCTTGTTCATTGGCTTTGCAAGCGGCAAGCAGCGGAACCAGCCTTCAGTTACAAGACAAGGTCTGTTACTACTTTTTCTATTATCAACCCTGGCTGCAACCCCTCTCACTAGTGGATTCCTTTTAAATTTTAGTACACATAAACCTTTCTGGCAACTTGTTGAAGTCATTTATTTTCCAGCCTTATGTATTAATATTATTCTTTCTAATATGTCAACTGAGTCTTTTGCTGCCTTCTTCTGCCATTTGTCATAGTATAATAGTATATTCAGGCTTCCAAGAGTCATCATAGAAAACATTAATGCTATCTCTCAGGGTGTTGAATCTGATACAAAAAAGGACTTCTCTCTGATATGTATCCTTTATCCAACTGTATTTGTTACCTTCCTTTAATTTAGCACTCTTAGAATTCAGTATCTTTCCTGAAATTTCACATTGGCTCCTGCGGCTCTTTTGGTATATGGTGGTACATGGTCTCTTTCTTCTGTTAGCAGGTCCAGAACTTCCCTGGCTAGGTATAGTGTAAGTAGATTATACTTATTAACTTGTTCTCCAGAACGAGAAGAAAACATGGATCCCCACTAAGGTTTAAAGTGCATGTTATCTTATGAGACAAGGGCCTGGGCATTGGCTTCATGCAAGAGGGATTAGCCTTTAAAAAGGAAGTATGCCACGTCTTCCAGCCCAAAGGGTCCAGGGGAATTTAAGAATTCAATCTTTTGATGCATCAGCCCAGGCATCCTTATTCTAAATCTCAAAGTCCCACTCCTTCCCTGTGAAGACCTTCATCTTCTTGTAGTAGATTTCACAAGCTTGAAAATTCAGTCCTCTCTGGAACTTGCTATCTTTCTCATTAAGTCCTGCACCTAATCAGTATGTTTTCAAGCCTCTTCTCCACTGAAGGAGATAAGTGCTTGTTTTTATGCAGCCAAAAAGGCCCTCTGGCTTTTACACTTTATATTAAATTAGTGACTAACCACCGTTGGCCTTCCGTTGTCTTTCTCTAGTGAATTGATAGTTTTCAGCAACAGTCATCAGTGCTATAGTTCTTATAATTTCCACTTTCCCTACACCTCTCAAACTCTGAAATTTGCCCCATCATTGCCTCTTACTCAGATTCCATTTTAGGTCACCATCAGTGAAAGTTTAAAAAATTGTTCTGCTACTGCAAATCAGGAACTACAAGTAACACACCTACGAGTAGTAATGAGGTCCTAATTGCCCAGCTGGCTGAGGGGTGGGGTTTGGGTTGGATAATATGGTTTCAATATCCCTTTTTAGAGTCTGCATCCTAGGACCACTCCTGGCGCCAACTCTCTTAGATTAGGTTTCCTGGAAACAGACTCTAAGACAGATATTTGCATAACATGGGAGAGTGATAAGATACACCATCGGCCGATATACCTGCATGGAGTGAAAAAGACGGGCAGCAGAAACAGTTGAACTACAGTGGGGGTGCAAGAGAGTCCTCTGCTGATTCTAAAGGGAGTCTGTAACTGGAAAACCTCTTCAGCATTAAAACTGAAAGGAGCGCGAACCCTCACGCTCCTGTTATCCAAGTCATTGGATGTGTCTGCCCTCAGGTACGAGTTATAATCCTGGCCAGGGAAGTCCTTTCTGTTAAGGACAATTTCTGGAGGGGAACTCAGCTGCTAATACTTCCAGTAGCTATAAGAATGAGTGTCTTAGTCATGAAAGGGGTTCTAGGTGGTACAGCAGAATATTAACTCCAGTAACATTTGGGCAAAGACACTAAAGAAATTAGGAAATGAAAAACACATACATCAGGAGAAAGACAAATCTAAGCCAAGACAATAATAATTGCAAAGTCTGTGAGGCAGGCACTTGCCTAGTGTGTTTGGAGAACTGCAAGGGAATCCAGGTGTCTGGGGTAGAATGGGTGTAGGAAGAGTAGTACATGAGGAAGGTAGAGGCTGGGTGCAGTGGTTCAGGCCTGTAATCCCAGCACTTTGGGAAGCCGATGTGGGCGGATCACTTGGTCAGGAGTTTGAGACCAGCCTGACCAACATGGTGAAACCTCGTTTCTACTAAAGATACAAAAATACAAAAAATAAAAATAAAAAATAAAAATTAGCCGAGCATGGTGGTGGGTGCCTGTAATCCCAGCTATTTGGGAGGCTGAGGTAGGAGAATCTCTGGGACCTGGGAGGAGGAGGCTACAGTGAGCCAAGATCATGCCACTGCACTCTAGCATGGGCAACAGCAAGACTCCATCAGAAAAAAAAAGAAAAGAAAAGAAGAGGAAGGAAGGAGGAAGGAAGGAAGGAAGGAAGGAAGGAAGGAAGGAAGGAAGGAAGGAAGGAAGGAAGGAAGGAAGGAAGGAAGGAAGGAAGGAAGGAAGGAAAGAAGGAGCGAGCATTAGTGGGCACAGGTGTGGCTGTCCAGATTGCTGAGGGCCTCTTAGATTAGGTCAGGACTATGGCTTTTCTCTGTGAGAGACTGAAAAACATTGCAGGGTGTTGAGGAGGGGAGTAAACTGATATGAACGTGTTGAAGATAACCTGAAGTGATCTAGGGCAGAAACAGAAAAATTAGAAAAATTTTGCAATAATCCAGGTGAAGGCAACATAATGTAGGCAAGAGGATCACAATGTTAAGAATCGGTGAGATTTTTGGTACCTTTGACAGGTAAAACTGGCAGGATTCGCTAAAAGATGTGGAGTTTGAGCAAAAGAAAGGAGCCTGAGTAATTGTAAGGAAGAATGTGCTATATATTGGGGTAGAAGGAGACTGGATAGCAGCAAGATGGTGGAGTAGAACTTCCAGTGCTCACCCCTCTGCAGAGTCATCAATTTGAATAACTATCCACAAATGAACATGCCTTCACAAGAGCTAGAGAAACCAGGTAGAAAGATTACAGCACTGGAGTATAGCACAGAAATAAGAAAAGGCACATCAAAGAGAGTAGGAAACACAGTTTTATATTACCCATCACCAGCCCTCCCCTAACCCCAGGCTGTACAGAGTGGAGAGAGATACCCTCCAAATGGGATAAAAGAAAAGCAAGCAAAAGGCTTTGCTTTGGACCCCCAAATCAGGCTCACCTCAATAAAACTGAGCACTGGCCAGTCCCCCACCACCATCTAGGCTGGTGCCCTCAGACCAAGCCTCCAGGTCCATTCGCTCACTAGGCTTTTCCCATCAGCCCCAGCGCCAGGCCAGTACCTGCAGTCCTGGTTATAGCTGTATAGTCTCTAGGCCTCCCAAGCAGGTCTCTCCCTGTAGCCTCAAGCTCCAGGCCCATCTCAGCCTTCATACCAACCCAGAATAAAGTTAGCTCACATAGCTCCAGGTTTCAGGCCCACTTCAGGTCTAGGTTGACACCCCTGGTCTCAGTCACCAGGCCAGCACTCATAGACATAGACTCCAGGCCTGCCCAGTGCCAGGCCAGCTCGTATAGCCCCACCCTCCAGGCTAGCCCCTGTGGCCTCATGTCCCAGCAAACTTAAGGTTTAGGTCCATTCCTGTAGGTATTAGCACTGAGCTGGCTCCCAGGAAGTCAGGCTCCAAGACTAACCCTGTGGTCCCAGGTTTGAGGCCACTCTCACAACCTCAGACCCAGGGAAGCCATCACAAACCTAGCCTCCAGGCCAGGGCCCACCCAGCCACCTTCCAATCTAGCCCTCACAGATCTGTCTCCAGACAGGTCTCTAAAGCTCAGACTCCAGGCCGGCACTCACCATCTCAGGCCCCCAGAACTCAGACTGTATACCCGCCCCAGCACCAGGCTGGTCTCAGGTTCCTGTGGATCCAATGTCCAGGCCTGCTCCAGTAGACCAAGGATCTGGCCCACCCCACTAGACTGTAGGGTCAGGTCAGTCCCTGTGGACTGAACCTCCATGATCACCCATACAGAGCCAGGCTCCAAGCCAGCCCCTGTGGATTTAGGCTAATGTCTTATCTTGGTGCCAGGTCAGCCCCGGTAAACCCAGGCTTCAGGCCATTCTCCATAGAACCTGGCAGGCCCACTCACTTGCTGAACCAATCAACTAAGCATTCAGCCAGTAAGCCTGACCACAGACCATACTACATCACTTCCCCAGAATCTCTGGATGGGCTCACTAGTGAAGGATTTTCCCAGACAAAGCCAGTCTGCAAAGACTAAAAATGTCCCTACTTCTTCAAATGTGCAGACACCAATGCACAGCCACAAGGGTCAAGAAAAATCAGGGAAACATGGCACAAAGGAACAAAAGAAATCACCAGTAACTAACCCTAAAGACACAGATATTTATGAACTGCCTTAAATTAAAAACAATTGAGATGGGAAAGACTGTAGCAAGCAGATTTGGAGAAGAAAAACTGCTATGGTTTGAATGTGCCCCCCAAAAGTTTATGTATTGAAAACTTAATCCCTCTGCCTTCAAAACAAGCTCTCTCTGGCTCCCTTGCTCTTATTGTCTCACATGTGATGCCCTCTGCCATGTTATGATGCAGCAAGAAGGCACTCACCAGATGTTGATTCTACACTCTTAGAATTTCCAGTTTGAGGATCATGAACTAAATAAACATATTTTCTTTATAAATTTTGTGGTTTGTGGTATTTAGTTATAGCAACAGAAAATGGACTAAGGCAGAAAATCAGTACCTCAATTTTGAAAATAATATGTTTGAAATAATTATTAGCTAAATTAAGTGTTCAATCTGTCCATCTCACGTATGAGACTAGAGTTCGGAATCATGACTAGACTAATTTCGGAGTCATCAGCAATTGATGGCCTTTAAAGCTACAAAAGGAGCTGAAATAATCGAGAGATTATGTAAAACTGGAAAAGAAAAGAATTCCAAAGACTGTGTCCAAGATAACTTAAAGGAGCTTAAGAAGTTGCAGCTAATACAAAAATTAAAAAGTCAGGAGAATGTATTGTTCTCCTAGAAGCCAAGTAATGAAAAGGTTTTAAAAGAAGAGGGTGATTCAGTCTGTCAAATACTGGTGATTGGTCAATTTAAAAATATATTGAAAATTAATTCTTGAATCCAGCCAGGCCTATAACATTTTCAGCTAGAGTGTCATTTGAGGGACATGTACTACATGTCTAAATATTTGTTATTAATCAAGCTAACAAACTATTAATGAAATATATTTTTTCCTCTTACTTAGAAAAAGTAACTTCATAATACTGTGAAGAGCCATGCTGAAATTTAGCACTGTTTGACTTTTAGAGTTCTGTGCTGAAGTGTGGAACTGCAAAAATCTTGGCCCATTCTTCCCCATCGGAATTGCTAATAGCAGCTGTTTGCAGAAGATTAGCAAACTTGCTTGTGTAACAGTTCCATCATGGCAAAGCATAGAACTGATAGGAGGAGAAAGGGTATCTTGGCCTACTGTTTGAGTTGGAACATCCATCTTTTCCTGTCTAAGAACTAAGATCAGTAATCCTAGTTCTTAGACCTTCAGACTCTGTCTAGAGTCTACACCGCTAGCTTTCTGGTTCTCATGCCTACAAACTACATCACCAGTTTTTCTGGATCTCCTCCTTGCAGGCAACAGATTGTAGGACTTCTTAGTCTCCAGAATTGAGTGACTCAATACTCAACAATATATCTGTTTAAGAAACTTATTTCGATTTATTTAAATTATGTATATATCCATTTATCACCTATACTAATTGATAAACTGTAGAGTTTGGAACCAAAAAAATCTGAATTGTACTCCTGGTTACATCATTAGTTATAAGTGGCTTAGTGAATACATGCACCATGCTATGCTTCAAATGTGTCACCACCTGAATTCAGGTTTGACCAATGGGATAGTATTAACAGGCAGGCTCTTTATGAGGTTGATATGGTTTGGCTTAGTGTCCCCACCCAAATCTTATTTTGTAGCTCCCATAATTCCCACGTGTTGTGGGAGGGACCCAGTGGGAGATGATTGAATCAAGGAGTTAGGTCTTTCCCATGCTGTTCTCGTAATTGTTGATGGGTCTCATGAGATCCAATGTTTTAAAAACTGGAGTCTCCCTACACAAACTCTCTGTTTGCTTGCTGCCATCCACATAAGATGTGACTTATTTCTCCTTGCCTTCTACTGTCACTGTGAGGCCTCCCCAGCCATGTGGAACTATGAGTCCAATTAAACTTCTTTGTTTTGTAAATTACCAGGTCTCAGGTATGTCTTTATCAGCAGTGTGAAAATGGACTAATACAGTAAGTTGGTACCAGTAGAGTGGGGTGTTGCTGAAAAGACACTCAAAAATGCGGAAGCGACTTTGTAACTAGGTAACAGGTAGAGGTTGGAAGGGTTTGGGGGGCTCAGAAAAAGACAAGGAAATGTAGGAAAGTTTGGAACTTCCTAGAGACTTGTTGAATGGCTTTGCCCAAAATGTTGATAGTGATATGGCCAATAAAGTCCAGGCTGAGGTAATTTCAGATGGAGATGAGAAACTTGTTGGGAATTGGAGTAAAGGTGACTCTTGTTATGTTTTAGCAAAGAGACTGGTGGCATTTTGCCCTGGCCCTAGATATTTGTGGAACTTTGAACTTGAAAGGGATGATTTAGAGTATCTGGTAGAAGAAATTTCTAAGCAGCAATGAATTCAAGAGGTGACTTGGGTGCTCCTAAAGGCATTCAGTTTTATAAGGGAAGCAGAGTATAAAAGTTTGGGAAATGTGTAGCCTGACAATGCAATAGAAAAGAAAATTCCATTTTCTGAGGAGAAATCCAAGCTGGCTGCAGAAATTTGCATAAGTAACGAGGAGGCAAATGTTAATCCCCAAGACAATGAGGAAAAGGTCTCCAGGGAATGTTAGAGGTCTTCACAGCAGCCCCTTCTATCATAGGCCCAGAGGCCTAGGGAAAAAATGTGGTTTTGGGGGCCAGACCCAGGGTAGGGTCTCCATACTGTGGGCAGCCTAGGGACTTGGTGCCCTGTGTCCCAGCTGTTCCAGCTGTGGCTGAAAGGAGCCAACACAGAGCTCAGGCCATGGCTTCAGAGGGTGCAAGCCCCAAACCTTGGCAGCTTCCATGTGGTGTTGGGCCTGCCAGTGCACAGAAGTCAAGAATTGAGGTTTGGGAACCTCCACTCATATTTCAGAAGATGTATGAAAACCCCTGGATGCCCAGGCAGAAGTTTGCTGCAGGGGTAGGACGCTCATGGAGAACCACTGCTAGGGCAGTACGGAAGGGAAATGTGGGGTCAGAGAGTCCCTACTAGGGCACTGCCTGGTGGAGCTGTGAGAAGAGGACCACCGTCCTCCAGACCCCAGAGTGGTAGATTCACTGGCAGCTTGCGCCATGTGCCTGGAAGAACTGAAGACACTCAATGCCAGCCCATGAAAGCAGCTGGGAAGGAGGCTGTACCCTGCAAACCACAGGGGCACAGCTGCCCAAGACCATGGGAACCCATCTCTTGCATCGGTGTGACCTGGATGTGAGACATGGAGTCAAATGAGATCACTTTGGAGCATTAAGATGTGACTGCCCCGCTGGATTTTGGACTGGCAGGGGGCCTGTAGCCTCTTTGTTTTGGCCAATTTCTCCCATTTGGAATGGCTATCTTTACCCAATGCCTGTACCCTCACTGTATCTAGGAAATAACTAACTTACTTTTGATTATACAGGCTCATAGGCAGAAGGGACTTGCCTTGTCTCAGATAAGATTTTGGACTGTGGACTTTTGAGTTAATGCTGAAATGAGTTGAGACTTTGGGGGACTGCTGGGAAGGCATGATTGGTGTTGAAATGTGAAGATATGAGATTTGGGAGGGCCAGGGCAGAACGATATGATTTTGCTCTGTGTCTCCACCCAAACCTCATCTTATAGCTCCCATAATTCCCACTTATTTTGGGAGAGATCTGGTGGGAGACTATTGAATCATGGGGGTGGGTCTTTCCCATGCTAGTCTCGTGATAGTGAGTGGGTCTCATGAGATCTCATGGTT
>NW_012121154.1:6604456-6619739 GCF_000951035.1 Colobus angolensis palliatus | reverse complement strand
AGACTTTGGGGGACTGCTGGGAAGGCATGATTGGTGTTGAAATGTGAAGATATGAGATTTGGGAGGGGCCAGGGCAGAATGATATGATTTTGCTCTGTGTCTCCACCCAAACCTCATCTTGTAGCTCCCATAATTCCCACTTGTTTTGGGAGGGATCTGGTGGGAGACTATTGAATCATGGGGGTGGGTCTTTCCCATGCTAGTCTCGTGATAGTGAGTGGGTCTCATGAGATCTCATGGTTTTAAACGCTGGAGTCTCCCTGCACAAGCTCTCTCTTTGCCTACTGCCATCTACATAAAATGTGACTTATTCCCCCTTGTCTTCTACCATGATTGCGAGGCCTCCCCAGTCATGTGGAACTGTGAGTCCAATAAACCTCTCTCTTTTGTAAATTGCCCAGTCTTGGGTGCGTCTTTATCAGTAGCATGAAAATAGAATAATACAGTGTTGGGGTGATCAGACCTAACACCAAGTTGTGGGGGTGACGAAGTCCGGCAGAGTCAAAAGATTGAGAAAAAGACAGTTTGAGAAGTAAAGTGGGACCAAGGGGCCATCGACATTGTGGAGGCTGTGAAGGCCCCTAGCTCTGGGAGCCCACACTATTTATTGGTAATCCCACAAAGAAATAGGTGGTGAGGATGTAGGGGTCAAAAGGGCAGGTGCATGATCTACAGCTGTGATGGTTTAGCACTTCTATGGAACATGTTCTGCTACTTGAGATAACGGGAATACAGTGAATCTAGGTGCCCAGGAGGGCTAGAAGCAAGGAGTCAGCAAGTCCAGACACATTCCAGAGGATACTATGTCAGACATGCAAGCTCTGCCTTAGTATTTTTCCCCAACATTCAGCTTTTTCCCAACAATACAGAGCTGATTAGGCAGTGAGGGCACCTCTCTGGTAAATGGGATTAAGGCCGTTATAAAAGAGGCTTCAGGCACCTTTCACATTTCCTTCCACCTTCTGCCAAGTGAGGACACAATGTTCCTCCCTCTAAAGGACACAGCCCTCACCAAACACCCAAACCTATTGGCACCTTGATCTTGGTCTTGCCAGTCTTCAGAGTTGTGAGAAAATACGTTTCTTTTATTTATAATTCCCCAGTCCGTGGTATTTTGTTATAGCAGCACAAATGGAGTAAGTCAGTCCATAGCCATTTATGTTTGATCCTTTCATGAATTTCCTTAGGTAATAAGATGGAGAGAATATTGTCAGGAGACATAGTTGATACTTCTACCAGCAATACTGAGGATGTTTGAATTGTAGGACAACCACATTTGCCAAAAAACAGGATTAATAAGTTCAGTTACTGGTTATGATATGGAGAAATGAATGCTCTTAAAATATTTGGTGGAAGTTAATTGTTTTAGGTACATTTAATCTGTCAACTTCAATTAATATTGACTTTAACATAAAGAAACAAAAATAAGGTAGGGCGCGGTGGCTCACGCCTGTAATCCCAGCACTTTGGGAGGCTGAGACGGGCAGATCACAAGGTCAGGAGATCGAGAGCATCCTGGCTAACACGGTGAAACTCCGTCTCTACTAAAAATACAAAAAATTAGCCGGGCGTGGTGGAGGATGCCTGTAGTCCCAGCTACTCTGGAGGCTGAGGCAGGAGAATGACGTGAACTTGGGAGGTGGAGCTTGCAGTGAGCAGAGATCGTACCACTGCACTCCAGCCTGGGTGACTGAGCGAGTCTCTGTCAAAAAAAAAAACCAACAAAAACCCCGAAAATACTGGCATATATTAGTTTGCTAGAGTTGCCATAACAAAATACCACAGACTGGGTAGCTGAGACAACAGGGACTGATTTTCTTACAGTTCTGGAGCCTGGACATCCAATTTCAAGGTGTTGGGAGCTTTGATTTCTTCCGAGGCCTCTCTCCATGGCTTGCAGATAACTGCTTTCTTGCTGTGTCCTCACGTGGTCTTTCCTCTGTACCCATCCCCGGATATACTATTTTCTTGGTTATTATGTAATCTTGTGAAAATTTTTATTTTCCTTCCTTATAAAATTAGAGACTTACAGAGCTCTTTTGAATATTAGAAACTCCTAGCATGGTTCCTGGAAGACCAATATAGAGTAACATTTATGATTTTTCCAGTTGAAGAAAACTGCATGTCCTGAGATCTGGAGGCAGGAATTTCCACAGACATAGGTGAGACTGAGAGACAGTGTGGTGAATTACCATGAAGAGGTCAGTTTGATTTGAGAATTGTGTGTGTATAAGAGCAATAAAAGACAAATACATATTTAAAAAATTGATTCAAATAGGATTGTGGCTGGCATCAAATTCCGAAGTAAGGGATTATGGTACAGGTTGGAAGGAGCTAATAGATATTTTTGAGTAAGGGAATGGCCAAGTAGAAGCAGCATTTTAAGAAAAAAATATACCAGTGGCATACTACATAGGTAGACAGAAAAGAAAATAGAAATAAAGAATCAAGTAAGAGTTCTATTACAATATTTAAAACATTAGAAAATAAGGATGAGAATTAGGGTACTGAACTGAATATGGGAAAGTAATTTTAAAACGTCCAAATACTAGAAATAATATCAAGAAAAAGATAATAATAGATGCTTCATGGGAAAACATGGAATGAAAATTTGGTGCTGTGAAAGGAGCACTATTTTTGGAGTCAGAGAGTCTTGGGTTCAAATTGTGTCTTCCCTGGTTTTGTGGATTTAATCATATACTCAGCTCATCTGTAAAACAAAAGTAATCATGCCAGTGAGTTTGCTATGGGTATTGTAATATAATAAAATAGTAAGGCCTCCTTTTTATTCTAAATTTGGCTAATGTTAATATAAATGAACAAGATTGGGGGTAAAGGGAAACACATTTGAAATACAAAATAATAAGACTAACACTTATTTGATTTGATATGATGGCAGGATCTCCATAAGAAAACGTATAATAGGCATTTGAAAATTCATGACTAATACTCAAGGGAGAGATCATTACTTTATTCTAAAAATGAAGTATGTTTTAGAAGTATGGGGAGAGAATTAAGGCTGGGATGACACCAAATTGCAAAGTAAATAAATATGGAACTCTTCAGCTTCAGTTTTGAACCATGATGAACTCTATTTAGATCATGGTAATAGTTTTTCTAGCCAGCTGCTGTCACTTTTCCCATTCAGTCTCCATAATATGGCTAAGTATATTTTCCTATGCCCCCTTTAAAAACCCCCATGGTTTTGGAGGTTGACATTCTCATCTCTCTGCTATATGACTCTAATACACACTCCTCGTCCTATATCTTATCACATTTCTGTTATGTTCTTTGCTGTTCCAGGCAAAATCTCCCAGGACTTTTGAATTATTTATCAAAACATGCTCTTTGTCCTAAAATGTGAAATATCATCATAAATCTCATGCATTTTCAGGGTATCAGAGTGTATTTATTTTAAAATGGAAAATTTGTGCAATGTAAAATAGAACATTCCTTCTAGGTGTGCATGGATCTAGCAGTCAATTAAATTTATATTTTGTTATTTGTTGACTCAAACAATTTGAGTCAGATGCAAAATATGTAAGAATCAGATTGACCTTCCTTTGTTTCAGCTTCAAGAAGTAGTGCAAACCCAACCTTTTCCTACAATGGGCAACAACAAACCACTGGGCGAATGTAGAGAAAGTCTTTGTTATCCTCCATGGAGTTTGCATAGAATGGGCAGCTGACATTACTGCATAATAACTGGCGCTTTTATTTTACCTAAAACCAATCCATTTAAAGAGAGAGTTACCCTAATGTGAAGTGAGCGAAATTGTTATTAGCATCATTCTACCTCATTTTAAGAGTTCTTTTCTTCTCCTCTCTTGGCACATTCTTTCTTAAAACTCAGAGGCTTCCCAGAACTTCCCATTTTCAAAATACACTTCATCCAAACTCTTCCACTAGACAGAACACCGTAACTCAGACCTATTCTATCCCTGAAAATGGAAGTTATCAAAGCTTTCTTAGTAAGCAAAATGGGGTGATAGAAAGTCAGACAGAACTTGTTGGGCTTAAGTTTTCTTATCTACACATGATGATGTCAAAATCTGTTGTTGCAAGTGAGTGAACAGGCACATGGCAGTTATTCAAAATTGTATTCTTCCTTGTCCTGTGCCAAAAAGAGTTGTCCTGATAGCACCTGCCTAAATAATTAACAATGATTATATCTCCAACACAGTTCTTTTATATTGAGTAGCCTAATGACAGATTTGTTAGACTTTCCCATCAGTATCCTGTTACGGATGCTGTGCCCAGCCAGACAAGACTGGACTTACCTCCCCCACCCCCCAGTTGCTAGAATGCTAACAGCAGAGAGCTGTCATTTCTCTCTAGAAATTTCTCTTAGCCAAAAATATCTACCTTACCCGTGGTCACATACTTCTATGAGGGATAGCCTACATCCAATGACTGGTGCCTCAAATTGGGATAAAACTGAAGGCCCATCCCAGCTTCAGAGCTCCCTGTGGAGTTGGCTGAGACTTTGTTACTACTGCACTGAAGCCCATTTGCAGCCCTTCTCTGTGTAATTCTGCTGCTGTCACTTCCCCCACAGGTGCTGAACCTAAGCTTCCTTCATGTTATCCTGTTTTATAGTCAGCTTCCCAGAGAACCACATCAGAAACATACTTTAAGCCAAGTATGTCCAAAGCAGACAACCACCACCCCACCACTATCACCTCCACCAAACATGTTCACACTGCATTTTATGAGTTAAATAGTACTATCTTTGACTCAACTGCCCAATGTATCATTCATTTTCACTTCATTCCCACATTCGAGGAAACGATCTTTCTAGTTTTAACTCTATAATTTCTCTACAGCCTAAGGCTCATTTCCATTCATATTTCTCCTGCTTTTGTTCAGACAGTTCATCCCTGACTTATTATAGTAGCATATTAACTGGTTTCATATTTTCTTATAGTTCCTGTTCAATATGTTTAAAATATATTATTATTGATTCACATGGAGTATTTAGCACACAGTGATTTCACCAAAGCCATATGGACACACTTGTGATTTACAGTAATTTTGAGGACAGAAGATTATTAGATTGTCTGATCAGAGGATCACCATTTCCTCCACACACAAAAATTAAGGTATTGAGAAATATAAACTTTTAAATAACCTTAGATAAATTTCCCAATGAATGTTGTATTCCAGAAACTAAAGTCATTTGTGTTGTTATTATTGTTTCCACTTGCCAGTGAATGGGTTAAAGATCTCTTTGTAAAAGCAAGTCTTGCTAAAAATTAGAGCAGAAGGCCGTAAAGACTCAGAAGCATGTAAAGATACGGAAAGGAGGACATGAAATGGGAGCAACTGGGCAGAATAATAAACTGGTGTCACAACTGACAACAGTAAATGTCCAGTTTACTGAGAAGTGGCCTTCCTACTACTCATTTTCTTCTGAAACCAATTGATCTTATTTATTGTTACACTCTTCTCATCATCTTCCTTCACTATGACGCTCCTTTGAGTGTCCTTGGAGAAAAGCACATCTATGGTTTTGCTTGCATTAACAGTTTTCCAAGTAACTCACAAGTAAGGAATATCATAAGTTAACTGCACGTGTTCAGACACATACCTTGGGGAAGACACACACACACACACACACACACACACATACACATCATTCATGCAGGCTGCCAGATTGAAAGCTTGCTTGACTTGGCTTCTCAATTCAGCCAGCGGCAGTTTGCCTTATTACTTATTGCATTATCCAGCTCTTGTATAACTTCCAGTCTCTTTTCAGGTCACCATCCCAGAGCTTCTTGTAGGGTTGGCTGAGACCTTGTTAGAATTCTCCATAAGTTGTGACACTAACAGGAAATTCTAACACCACACTCTCTCTCTAGTTACACTAAGCATCTTAGCCTCACAGATATACATTTTTTGTCTGCACTCTAGGATACTGGACAAACTGTTGCCTATGCCTTGTACTTCCTCACTGCCTTAAACTCCCCCAATTTGGACAGCTCTTTCTAATCTTTCAAGTGGCAGTTTTGACGTCTTATCCTCTTAAAATAAAAAATTTAAAACCCTCTCTTCTACCCTAGACTAGGTCAAATATTCTCTTACGTTTTCCCCTAAAACTCTCGGCTTACCATGCTAATAACATTCATGAATACATAAAACTGAGTAATTTAATTTTTAACTCTTCAAACTTAGGCTCCAAAAGGACTAGAAATGTTCAATATTATTCACCATTGTAGCGGTGGATCTTGACATAATGCCTGACATATCAGAGACATTCAAATTTTTTTGAAAGAATGAGTGGTTTCTGTGTTGAAATGAGTATTCTTTTTGCTCTCTTGAAAAAATAAAGTTGTTGCTTTGAATGTGGTTAAACATGGCCCTAAGATATGAACATTAATTTTTTGGAATGTTTTTCTCTTGAAATTATTGATTTAATAGAATTGTATAGTTCTGCATCTGTCAAAATAGAACAAGTCATACTTGCATTAACAAACAATGCCAAAACTCAGTGACTTGAAATATTGATTTATTTCTTGCTCACTGCTATAGTCTAAATATTTATGTACCCCAAATTGTATATGTTGAAACCTAATCCCCAAAGCAAGAGTATTTGGAGTTGGAGCCTTGGGAGGTATTTAGGTCACGAGGGCGGAGCCTTCATGAATGGCCTTAGTGCCCTTACAAAAGAGGCTCCAGGGTGATTCTTTGCCCCTATTACCAGGTGAAGACACAGCAAGAAGCCTTCTTTTATGAGAAAGTGACCTTACCAGACATCAAATCCGCCTGTGCCCTGATTTTGGGGTCCCCAGCTTCCAGAACTGTGAGGATTAGATGTTTGCTCTTTATAAATCTACCAGTTTTTGGTGTTTTTTTATTTTTATAGCAACTAGAATGGATTAAGACATATTATATGTGAATACAATTACACGGAGACTATTCATAGAATGAGGAGGACAGAATGCTGATGGTAGAGTATTGGGGAATAATTAAAAAGTAAATAAGAAATTATGTGTATTTAAGTGTAATTACATGATAATCATTTATATCAGTTTCTGCTGCACAGAAATGCGTTTATATAGTTATGTGAACAAAAGTAAATAATTGGGTGTTTCATAATATTTGCATATCCAACCTATTGCCATTAATGAAATTCTTCTATAAAACTAAGTAATTTATCTTTTGCATTATTTATCTATTTTCTCAAAAGAAGTGATTATTTATTTAAATTTCCAGTGATCATCTAGAATAAACCCATATAAAAGGATATAGTCTTTTTATGTATATGCATTAGTGAAAATGGAAATCTTTCTCACAGGAGGCTTTGATGACAATTTGTAAATTGCTTGCAAGTTACTATATTTATTTCAGGTTTTATGTTTTAGATTAGTGCTAGTCAAATTCTAAGACCTTTTTTATTTTTTGAAATATTTCTTTATTACCAGTTTTTTCCAGATATTTGTGGAACTGTCTTCCTAACTGATACCAGTTTTTTCCAGATATTTGTGGAATTGTCTTTTAACTGATGTGCTAGTATTCTCTAGATCATTTCTCACAGGTAAAGAGAAAGTCTTACTTTCAAAATTTTATTGTTAATGCTTTTAACTACTGAGAATGCAGATTATAGCTTTGTGTTAAATGACAATATGAATCATCTCCTACTATTGCTCAACTTTTTTCTAGTTTAGCCTTGACTTTCTTCTTCTGTAGGCAATATTCTCAAGGCAGGATGAATTCTGCTAATGAGTAGAATAGGCAGATTGATAGATAGCTGATAGAATGTAAGTGATTTCAAATTTCTCCACAAACTTGTCCCAGTGTCTCACATTCCCACATTAGCTATACTTCTAAAAATTAGCTATTTTGGCACTTTTACAAAGTTAACTCATTAAATAAATTTGTTTATTTGGTTTCTCTATGTTACTGGTTTCTCTATGTTATTCCCCTCTTTTCACTTTTCATTTCTCAGAATTTTAAAGAACAGTGTCACATTGTTGAGCTATTTTAAAACTGTAAATAGAAAGGAAAGGAAGAGAGAGGCTTCAGTCACAGGCCAAAAGCTATTAGCACAGCTGAAATCAATCACTGTCTTTCAAGGGACAGTCAGAAAGGGTCAAGGAAAGCTATTTTTCTTCCCACGATTTGGAAATACATCTTCTTTCCTATGATGAAAGCGATGTGGTGTGTGTGTGTGTGTGTATATATATATTCCTCATTCTTACTCCTGTGTGTGTGTGTATATATAATATATTATAATATTATGTTATATATTATAAATTATATATTATAATATATATAATATATATACACACAGAGAATTATATTGCGTCCATTTTATTTCATATATATATATATATTCCTCATTCTTACTCCTCATTTCATTCACTTATTTTAGCATCTTCCAATAATTCATCTCTCTAATTGATAAAAAGTAAATGGTGGTAGAAGTCACTCTATTCCATTGAAATTATTGCCACACTGCTTGGGTAACATTATATGTCTCCTGAATTGAACTGAAGACTTCCTGAGTAGAGTGATTGTATTTTTTAAAAAGCTTTCATAGTACCTGGCACATCAAGGCCTTCAATATGTCTTATTAGAGTAATGAATGGACATATGAATTGATGAGAGTACTTTAAAACATTATATAGTTATTAAAGAGATTTCTGAAAGTCATAGAAAATCTGTTCTTTTGAGTGGTTTTAAAGATTTCAAATTGATTTCCCAATAAACAGATAGTTCAAAATACTCAGATAAATTCACAAGATTGTTGTGAGTAATCAATAAGGTAATAATTAATAAAAATAAACAAGCAACAGAAATAAATAATTTTTAAATAATAAATGTTTTAATATAGGTTAACAAAGTATTTATCTGTGAAAGATACTACGTACTCAATAAGTGAACTGCCCTTAAAAAGAAGTGTTTTCCAATATCTCAACAAATAAACCATGATATGCCAACTATAAAGTACAGATAATCTGCTGACCAATTCCATCAAGCAAATCACATCCACATCAATCCAAGTAGACCATAAGGGAGGCACCAAAAATCTCACGTGGGAAGATTAATCACACTTTCTGGGAGGCTTTTGTGTATAAAGGTTAATTTGAGGTCTTCTTTTTTGAAGGGACATCACAGTAGCTTCAGAATTATATGACTAATGAGTTTCTCACTGAATCAATCCACCTTGGATCTGCTATGTTATTTTATTTGCTTTTATTCCTCTGTCCAGTTACTTCTTTAACATGACTATATTTAGTTTTAACTGTCCTCAATTCATCAACTCTGGGGCCCTTAAACACGGTTGAAACTATCTTTGTAAACAAATGCAAAAAGTATTTATGAACATGCTCTTTCGCTTTTCTTCAAAGGCATAAAAAACCCTTACGGTGCAGACTAGTATTAGATCTCTAAGAGAAAAATGCAAAGGAATCACATGAAAGATAATATTTAGTTAAAAATTCAGTTTTGTTTAGGACATCAAAGGATTCCAAAACCTTAAGCTAATTCACCCTCAATCAGTGATTTAGTCATTCTTATATAAATAGTTGTAGATGAGAATAAAAATGATTCTGTTTTTGCTAATATTTGCTTGAAATTTTTGCAGAGAAATCCCAAGTTGTTCATTTATATCCTTTTGAATACTACTTACCATAAATTTTCTTGCATTTTATTCTCTTCTTAGGCAATGGGCACGCAGAGCACAATACTTGGGCATTATTGGACTGATAAGAATCTGTAAAACATTTTCTTTCCTTGATGAAATCTGCAATTTGCCTATAGCCTGATTTCCTTAAGGCTTTTGCTTATTGACTCATCTTTGACAACCAGCCAAAAGGAATTTCAAGATAAACACAAAGTGAAGAGTCGCAGTCAGCTTTTTCTACACTCTTGGGAAAGCCTTTCTGGGTATGAAGTTATTCTTGATTTCATTTAGCTAAAATCCATAGAAAAATGTATGGAACAGGCAATTTGGGGGTTTGGGGTTATAAATTTTTTGAAACCCATTACATCTTCCTAAGGCTGTAATTTCTGTTAGAACCTACCCTTTCTGTACTTCCTTCTCCCTCCCACTGGATTCCAAGAGTCTTCTTTCTTTCTTACTTCCCAAATAACAAACTATGGAAGTCAGGCCACTTACCTGGAAGATCCTTCTGAACAGAAAACATGTTTAATTTTAATTTCAACTTATTTATTTATACAGGGTCTTGCTCTGTCACCTAGGTTGGAATACAGTGGCACACTCACAGCTCACTGCAGCCTTGACCTCCTGGGCTCAAGTGATCCTCCCACCTCAGCCTCCCTAGTAGCTGGGACTACAGGGTTACACCACCATGACTGGCTAATTTTTATATTTTTTGCAGAGACGGGGTTACCCAGTCATGTTGCCCAGGATGCTCACGAACTCCTGGGCTCAAGTGATCTACCTGCCTTGGCCTCCCAAAGTGCTGGAATTAAAGCAGCGAGCCGCCATGCCCGTGCTGACATAGTCTTAAAAAGATGTAAAATATTTTTTAAACGTTTATCTCCTCCAGAGTCCCTAAGGCATAGGAGATCCTTAAAACACATTTGTTGGCTATCTGACTGCATTCCTAACTAAAGGTCCATATCAGTGAGAAAATAAATGAATGCATGAGCATATTTATTGCTACAGATAATTTCCTACTTTGCCCTCTCTTATATTATTGCCTGCGATTTTAAGAAAACAGTCACAGTAATTAGCTATTTGCTTATTCTTCACTGTATTTTAAATTTAAAAAAATATTCTTAACAGTATTTTAATTTATAACTTAATAATACTTGTTAATTTAAATGCCTTAAATTGACGACTAGGTCAAAAAAAAAAAAAATTACCAAAACACTGGGGATTTGGTCTAGGTCCTGCTGCTCACCACACGGAAAGCCAATCACTGAGACAATGAGTATTGCCAGGGAAGAAGGCTTTAACTGAGTGCTGTGGCTGAGAAGATGGGAGGTCAGTTTCAAATCTGTCTCCCTCACTGACTAAAATTAGAGATTTATATAGCAGGGAAGACATGAAACCATGTGTGAGGAAATGGAAATCAGAGATGGACAAGGCAGAGAAATTGGTCAACAGGCAGCAGGTGGTGCAGTCATGTTGGGTGAGGAGTCTGGCCTCTCTTTGTCTAGGTGCACTGATCTGGTAAGTTTCAGCTCTGTGATATAATCTGGGAGGCCTGATGGCTGGTTTCCTGAGAAGGTAACTCAGGTAAGACCAATGTAACTCTCAAGTGTTAAGACTGGGAGGATTAATTTATATGTTTACTCCAAGAAATTATAAACATCATTCTATGGAACAATTGGTCTAGTTTCAAAACTAGTATGCTCTCATAAATATTTGAAACCAACGTGGTTTTCTTTTTCTCTCTTTTCTTCTCATTTCTTTTGTGCTTTGGAAATATTATGCTGAAAGGAAACACAATTTGTTGTGTAAGGAAATATTTTTAATAGAGAGTAGAGTACAGTTTCTTATGATTCTTCATCTGCTCCTATAAGACTTTCAAGAAGGAACATCCAGAAATTGTAAGCCTTAAACAATTGAGCAATGCTTTATTTCGCTTTCTGTCTCATAGAAAGTCTACAAATTCAGTTATAAGAAGAAGGAATGAAATAATAGGTGATTGATATGGTTTGGCTCTGTGTCCCCACTCAAATCTCATCTTGAGCTCTCATAATCCCCACCTGTTGTGGGAGGGACCCAGTGGGAGATGATTGAATCATGCGGGCAGGTCTTTCCCATGCTCTTCTTGTGATAGTGAATGGGTCTTATGAGATCTGATGGTGGTTTTAGAAAACGGAGTTTCTCTGCACAACCTCTCTCTTTGCCTGCTGCCATCCATGTAAGATGTGAGTTAGTCCTCCTTGCCTTCTACCATGGTTGTGAGGCCTCCCCAGCCATGTGGAACTGTAAGTCTAATAAACCTCTTTCTTTTGTAAATTGCCCAGTCTCAGGTATGTCTTTATCAGCAGCGTGAAAATGGACTAATACAGTAAATTGGCACCAGTAGAGTGGGGCATGGCTGAAAAGACGCCCAAAAATGTGGAAGCAAATTTGGAACTGGGTAATAGGCAGTGATTGGAACAGTTCGGAGAGTTCAGAAAAAGAGAGGAAAATGTGGGAAAATTTGGAACTTCCTAGAGACTTGGTGAATGGCTTTGACAAAAATGCTGATAGTGATATGAACAATAAGGTCCAGGCCGAGGTGGTCTCAGATGGAGATGATGAACTTGTTGGCAACTGGAACAAAGGTGACTCATGTTATGTCTTAGCAAACAAACTGGTGACAATTTGTGCCTGCCCTAGGGATTTGTGGGACTTTCAACTTGAGAGAGATGATTTAGGGAATTTGGTGGAAAAAATTTCTAAGCAGCAATGCATTCAAGAGGTGACTTGGGTGCTCGTAAAGGCAGTAAGTTTCAAAAGGGAAACACAGCATAAAAGTTTGGAGAATTTGCTGCCTGACAATGCAACAGAAAAGGAAATCCCATTTTCTGAGGAGAAATTCAAGTCAGCTGCAAAAATTTGCATGAGTAATGAGGAGCGAAACATTAATCCTTAAGACAATGGGGGAAATGTCTCTGCATTGTGTACAGCCTAGGGACTTGGTGCTCTGCATCCCAGCTGCTCCAGCCATGGCCGAAAGGGGCCAATGTGGAGCTCAAGCTGTGGTTTCAGAGGGTGTAAGCCTCAAGCTTTGGCAACTTTGTTGAGCCTGCGAGTGCACAGAAGTCAAGAATTGAGATTTGGGAACCTCTGCCTAGATTTCAGAAGAACCAGGAAAATGCCTAAATGCCCAGGTAGAAGTTTACAATAGGGGTGGGGTCCTCATGGAGAATCTCTGCTAAGGCAGTGCAGAAGGGAAAGGTGGAGTGGGAGGCCTCACACAGAGTCCCTACTGGGGGAGTGCCTAGTGGAGCTGTGGGAAGAGGGCCACTATCCTCCTGACCCAAGAATGGTAGACCCACTGACAGCTTGCACCATGGGCCTGGAAAAGCCACAGACACTCAACATCTGCTTGGGAAGGCGGCTGGGAGGGAGGCTGTACCCTGCAAAGCCACAGGGCTGGAACTGTCCAAGACTTTGAGATCTTACCTCTTGCATTAGCGTGACCTGGATGTGAGACATGGAGTCAAAGGAAATCATTTTGGAGCTTTAAGATTTGACTGCCCTGCTGTATTTCATACTTGCAGGGGGCCTGTAGCTCTTTGTTTTGGTCAATTTCTCCCATCTGGAATGGCTGTATTTACTCAATGCCTGTACCCCTATTGTATCTATCTAGAAAGTAACTAAGCTGCTTTTGATTTTACAGGCTCATAGGCGGAAGGGACTTGCCTTATCTCATATGAAATTTTGGACTGTGGACTTTTGAGTTAACGCTGAAATGAGTTGAGACTTTGGAGGACTGTTGGGAAGGCATGATTGGCTTTGAAACGTGAAGATATGAGATTCGGGAGGGGCCAGAGGTGAAATCATATGGTTTGGCTCTGTGTCCCCACCCAAATCTCATCTTGTAGCTCCCATAATTCCCACGTGTTGTGGGAGGGACCCAGTGAGTGGTGATTGAATCATGAGGGTGGAGCTTTCCCATGCTGTTCTTGTGATAGGGTTTGGGTCTCATGAAATCTGATGTTTTTACAAACAGGAGTTTCTCTGCATAGGCTCTCTCTTTGCCTGCCTCCATCCATGTAAGATGTGACTTGGCCCTTCTTGCCTTCGGCAATGATTGTGTGGCCTCCCTAGTCACGCAGAACTGTAAGTCCAATAAATCTCTTTCTTTTGTAAATTGCCCAGTCTCATGTATGTCTTTATCAGCAATGTGAAAATGGACTAATACAGTAAATATACTTGTCAGGGTTACACATTTTAAAATATGAAACCTGGAGGATATAATGTTAAGTGAAATAAGCAAGGCACAAAAAGACAAATACCACATTATCTCACTCATATGTAGAATCTGAAAAAGTTGATGTCATATAAGCAGAGGGTAGAATGGTGTTACCAGGGTCTGCGGCAGTTGAGGAAAGGGGTCTGGCAAGATGCTGGTCGAAGGATATAAAAGTACAGTTAGATGGGAGGAATAAGTTCAAGAGCTCTATTGTACAATATAGTGATACTATTATGTATCACAATATGGTGATTAGTAATATATAGAATTCTTGAAAAATGCTAAGAAGAGTAATATATAGAATTCTTGAAAAATGCTAAGAGTAATATATAGAACTCTTGAAAAATGCTAAGTGTTCTTACTACAAAAATTATAACTACGTGAATGAATTCATATATTAATTAGCTGGATTTACTCATTCCACAATGTATATACACCTTGAAACATGTTGTACAGGATAAACACATGTGATTTTATCTGAAAATTTGTAAAAATTGACAAAAGTGATAAAAGAAATAAATAAAATAGAACTATAAGAACTATGCTATAAGGAGAATGAACAAAATGGAAATAAAGATATTGTGAAGTAAAGTATTAAAATTAATGGTATAAATACCTGAGAAAAGCCTGGAAGTTTATGAAATATGCAGAAAAACAGAAGCTTGAAATTTTATGCCTAGGGGATAGAGATTATGTAAAAGTACATATAAACGTTTTTATATCATGGATTGAAAATCTGGATTTTTTCTCAAATAAATCATTAAATTTAGGTCCAAGACAAAATTAGAATCCGTGTTTTCCTACTTCACGTCTAGTGGAAGATTACTTTAAAAGGATCTTTCAGGCTATTAACATAAGCTGTTTGATCACAAAGATTTTGCCACCTTCATTGTGGTATCTCTAGAGTCCAGAACTAGACCTGACCCCTGTATTGGGCACTCAGCTAATGTTAGTGAGATACATGAATGGGCACTAAATACATTGATTCATTAAGACCTAATTTTTGAAGGGTTTGTGATAAAGCACAGGTTAAATAATTAAGGTCCAGGGTATGAAAGCCCTATAATATGTGATGCTATTTTCTTTAAATACTTGTAAAATTTTAGTAACGAGCTTGAAACATGTTAGCTGCTGATATTTTAATGTTTGAGATATGAAAATGACAGTTTCTTGTTTCAATTTAAAAATCACTGATATAACTTTAACAACAAATAATTCTAAGAATGTGAAGACAATAATAATGCTGTATCATTTTAGGAAAATAATCTATAAGCCATATTATTGATCTCTGATAATGATCAAAGGGTCATTTTATTTGATTAGGCTGGGTAGTTTAGTATACGAATCATCCTGAGAGCTTGTTAAAATAGAGATTTCTGAATCCCTACCAATTG
>NW_012121154.1:6571605-6599766 GCF_000951035.1 Colobus angolensis palliatus | reverse complement strand
CGCTGGGAGTTGGAGACTGGAGCTGTTCCTATTCGGCCATCTTGCTCCGCCCCCCCCTTTCTTCATAAATTTATTATTTTATTTATTATCCATCTCCCCCACTAGCTAGTAAAACCCTCTGTGGCAGTACCATTGCACTTGCATTTACCAAGACCCTGGTACCTTTTCCTGCTAAATAGAATGTGACCAATAATTATTTGTAATATGCATAATTGAATGACATTTGTCCACTTTGTTTAGTATAAAGCCAAATAATATAAACATGAAACAGAAATACATATTCTATGCAGAGGAACTGCAGAGAGTATATTTGTTCTACAAGGATGAGTGGTAGTTTTAGGAGAGGTGTTATTGAATTAGTGACAAGTCAGGTTTGAGTTTATGACTGAAGGCTAGGGATTTTGTCCAGAAACAATTACTCACTAAGGTTCTTAGTTTTAGCTTTATTTCATTCTTATTCTCAAATTGGTAAATGTCATAAATTTTTTTTCATTAGCTTCCCAACTATTAATGTTTGTTACTATTTACCCTTTATCATTGTACAAAACCTCATTTTCATTTTCTTAAGTGGTAATTCTCTCTGTTCACTTGTTTCTTTAACACAACTAGTTTACTGTGATGAGTCTTCTTCTCTTTCATAATGGACTCCTATTCGTTGTCCATAATTATCCTGGAATCTGTGCTCAGTATAAGAGGGAGTTGTCTTTTGGAAGCATCCCAGAACCTCTGACTTGCGATTTATAACATTTACTTAGTGACACAAAAGGAAACAAACAAAAGGACATTTTTGAATAACCCCAGAAACTTTCTCCATTAACATCTAATTTTAGATTATATCAGTTCCTGCTATTGGAGGTCTTGGAGGCTGCCAGTTCACATAGTGTTTTCAAATTTATAGGACAAGGCAATGAGAATATATGGGACCAAAGTTCTGTTTTTCGTATTCTCCATTTTAACCTTTCCCTTTGAAATTTAATCAACATGAAAGGAAATAAACACTTTTTGTCTTCCTTGTACAGTGGGAGTGATATCCTCCTCCATTTCCCCAGTGATAGTCAGATTCCAGATACCTGCCTTTAATGGCAAAATTTAAATCATGCTGACTCCTACGAGCAACTTGGCAAATATTTTTACCAAACACAGGACAACTGATATAGCCAAATGGCTAAATACTTCTCTAAGGCTAATCATCGGATTCACAATTCAACTTTGGAGTAAAACAGCTGTGTCAAAAAAAAAAAAGAACTGTTTGACATTTCACCTGCAATGTAACCCAGAAGGAAAAATTAATTACAAACAGAAGACTGAAATTCGTGGAGCATTATTTAGATATCAAAAACTGGGATTTGCATTTCAGAATATTTTCTGAACAATTACGAGGATGTTAAGTTGGAAAGGGCAGTTGACAGAGAATTGTAAGGAGCCCACTAATTTTTCTGAGCCGTTTCTCCTGCTTCCTGGGAGAAAAAGAAAGAAGGACTTCTGAAAATCTGTGTATCTCAAAAAGTTGACTCATTTCTTTGATTTGTTAAAAAAAAAAAAGCAAAAATCATTAAATATCTATTGCTCCATTCTGATTATGTGTGAAATGGTATTGTCTAGATATTTACTCCCTATAGTGTTTACACTTAATGGTTCTACATTTTATTGACATGAAAATTAAAAACAAAGGTTTGCATTCTTTAATCTTAGAGGGGAAAATCTATGCTAAATATAAGAGAAGGAAGTTTTATACCTTTCTATGATTCTATTCTTTTAGTGAGTAATCTCTTTCGAGTCTCTCTTTGTTTTTTGTTTTTTTTTTTTTCAAGGAAGACTTGATCAATTTACATCAATTCCTAGTTCAATAAGTCTTAAGGCAGATACAATTATTGTTTTCCTCAATTATTTGTTGAGATATTTTCATTCTATCCAAATGTTTTGTCACTGGTCACATTCTCTTTCCAAATAATTTCAGCAATTAGATTATTGCATCATTTAAGAAACTTTTCTTCCCTATATAGTGTAAAATGCATAGACATTATTTTAAGTAGCAATTGTTCTTATTTATTGAGACCACTTGTGTATAAGTTACTATGCTAAGAACTTTGGATACGCTATCCTCAACTTAGAGTTTTCTTATGTAGAAAGGGGATAATAGAGGTATTTTCCTCATTATTTTGTTGTGTGAAATAAAGAAGGCATTTTGAACGGTGCTGACTTTGTAGTAATTTCTATGCATTAAATATTACTTAAAATTATACATCAATATATTACTTAATAGAGTTGTCCTATGAGGTAGGTAATTCTTAACATTTAAATACTGAGGAAATTGAAGCTAAGCAGTTTAAGTAACTTGTTCAATTTTAGGAAGTAAGTAGAGGAGCCAAAATTAGAAATCATGTCTCTCTAACTCCAAAGTCCAAGTTTGTAATCTGTGTCTCCTTTTGCTTGAATATTCTCCACCCCACATACCATCTCCCAGCATATGTGCAACGTGAATGTGAGGAAGACACTACGTGTTCACACATGAAGCACTTGTCTGAAGCACATCCCATCCATACATGGGATGTTTCATTCCATTTTGTGATTAGTGGATGCCACTCCTCTTTTCAAGTCTCACTTCTGTTTCAGGTTTGTTGCTTTCTGACTCTCCTGCTCCATTCTCCTTCCTATTGTGTCTTTCATCTGCAAGCTTAGAGGAAGAAGGATACTCTTTTAAAGTAAAGCCATTCGGTCTCTCATAGTGAAAAACAAAGTTTTCCCTCTACAACTTCATAGGCATAGTCATAGGCATAGCACAGTGCTTGCTTCATGTAGTCTCAAAACCCCTTCTTAATTCAGTTTGCAATTTTAAGAGAGGTTAGGAATACCTCAAATGGCTCTTAAAAGATTTATATCTTTTTAAGACTTTCTTAAGCTACTGTGTACATTTATATTGAAGAAATGAAACACTAAAGCATTTTTAGTGAATCTGGTGCTCAGAATCAAGCAACACATGGTTACTATTGAGGAGAAAGGCCTCATTCCTCCCCAGGACAGCTCACAGAAAAGTATTTCATTTCACTGCTTGATGCATCATATGAACTTTGTAAAAGTAAAACCAGCCAGAAAGGTGTAATTTGTAGGCAAAACCCCACAAACCAGGGAGAGATTTTTTAAAACCCCGTTTGAGTATTAATTTTCATCTTCGATGGTATAGAAATATTTGCTATCTAGGTCAAGAGAACTTTCTGCATCTTTAACGAACAGCTGAACAATTGTAAACATGTAATCACTGGGACAAAAATCAAGAGGAAAAGTCATTCTGCTACTTCCTGCCTTTCAATTAGGAATATAGAAAGACCTTCTGTTTCTCTTCCTGTTCTCTTAGAATTAACCTTCATCCCACTGGCCCAGAGATAACCTTTCCTGATAATAAGTTGTTCCAGCAAGAATAATTCAATAACAATTTCTCATATAAGGACTGAGTTGCTATGGAAATGGGGGCTACTGGTATTGATATTTCTCAAAATACTACTCTAAAATGCTGACTTTCAATTGTTTAATGCTTTAAATATGCTAAATAATCTATCAGGACATATAACTTATATTCATAATGTATAAGACATCCAGAAATCAATATGGTTCCATAATATAGTAAGAGATCTGTTTTTACTGCTGTCACCAACTCTGGGTCACAAATCCTTGAATAATTTAGTCAGGTCAAGCTGATAGTATGGCTAACTTGGGACTAATTCAAAGAGTCAACCAGTTCTTCAGGGTGACTGAACACTTAGTTTGAAATAAGCATTTTGTAGAACTTAGGAATAGTTTTCATGCAAACAAAAGTACAAAAATAAAGTTCTAATTCAACTTTCAATACTTCTTCCATGGTGACTTTTATTTATGAGACCAAATGTATTCTTATATAACTTAGTAATTTATCTAAACACTGTTTTTCCTATCCATCCATGTCTCTTCTGTTCAGTCAATTTCCACATCTCCAATAAAAACTTTTCATTTTGCTCACTTTACTAGATTTTATGACCTTCAATTCTCTGCATGTGACTCAGAGTCCTATGACATGCACATGTTGAAACATGTGATCTATGTGGCTTTGGAGTTTGAGGATATATAAATGTTGATTCCACTTGGCTGAAAACTCATATTCAAATCTCAATAGATACTTTTTGGATAACAAAGTAATCTGCTAGAGAATAATGCTAACTGCCAATTTTTTTTCAATTCTCTAGAAAATTATCAAAAATTTATAAAATTTTTTATTTTTCTTTCCATTTTTTTCACTTGTTTCTCATGTTGAAAAATATTTTCTAATAGTGTTATGTTTTTGCTTTTGCTGTTGACTGATTTTGTTGTTGTTTGCTTGCTTTTTGAGACAGAGTCTTGTTCTGTGGCCAGGCTGGGGTGCAGTGGCGCAATCTTGGCTCTCTGCAACCTTCGCCTCCTGGGTTCAAGTGATTCTCCCACCTCAGCCTCCCTAGTAGCTGGGACTACAGGCGTCTGCCACCATACCTGGCTAATTTTTTGTATTTTTAGTAGAGATGGGGTTTCACCACGTTGGCCAGGATGGTCTCGATCTCTTGACCTCATGATCCACCTGCCTCGGCCTCCCAAAGTGCTAGGATTACATGCATGAGCCACCGCGCCTGGCCTGTTTACTAATGTTTTTATTTAGCTTCACTAATTCTTTTTTTTCTTTTCATTATTTTATTTTATTTCTATTTCAATAGCTTTAGGGGTGTGTACCTGTTTTGTACCAGTACCATGCTGTTTTGGTTACTGTAGACCTGTAGTATAGTTTGAAGTTGGGTAGCATGATGCCTCCAACTTTGTTCTTTTTGCTTAGGATTGCTTTGGCTATTCAGGCTTTTTATTCTCCACGTGAATGTTAAAATAGCTTTTCCTAGTTCTGTGGAGAATGCCAATGGTAGTTCAATAGGCGTAGAGATCTTTCACCTCCCTAGTTTTTCTAGCTATTTTATTTTGTTTTTCTGTGTGTGTGGCAGTTGTGACTGGGAGTTCATTCTTGATATGCCTGTCAGCTTGACTGTTTTTGGTGTATAGAAATGCTAATGATTTTTGCACATTGATTTTGTATCCTCAGATATTGCTGAAGTTGCTTATCAGCTTAAGAAGCTTTTGGGCTGAGACTATGGGATTTTCTAGATATAGGATCATGTCATCTGCAAACAGAGATAGTTTGACTTCCTCTCTTCCTATTTGGATGTCTTTTTTCTGTTGCCTGATTGCCCTGGCCAGAACTTCCAACACTATGCTGAATAGGAGTGGTGAGAGAGGACATCCTTGTCTTGTGACAGTTTTCAAGGGGAATGCTTCCAGTTTTTGCCCCCTCAGTATAATGTTGGCTGTGGACTTGTCATATATTGCTCTTATTATTTTGAGATATGTTCCTTTAATACCAAGTTTATTGAGAGTTTTTAACATGAATAGCTGTTGACTTTTATCAAAAGCCTTTTCCACATCTATTGAGACAATCAGGTGGTTTTTGTCTTCAGTTCTGTTTCTGTGATGAATCACATTTATTGATTTGTGTATGTTGAACCAGCCTTGCATCCCAGGGATAAAGTCTACTTGATTGTGGTAGATAAGCTTTTTGATGTGCAGCTGGATTCAGTATGAAGCATTTTGTTGAGGATTTTTACAATGATGTTCATCAAGGATATTAGCCTAAAGTTTTCTTTCTTTGTTGTATCTCTGCCAGCTCTTGGTTTCAGGATGATGCTGGCCTCACAGAATGAGTTAGGGAGAAGTCCTTCCTCCTCAATTTTTTGGAATAGTTTCAGTAAAACTAGTGTCATCTCTTCTTTGCACATCTGAATTTATCAGCTGTGAATCTGTCTGTTCCTCAGCTTTTTTTGGTTGGTAGGTTATTTATTCATAGTACTTTATTATTCTGTTCAAGGATTCAGTTTCTTCCTGGTTCCATCTTAGAAGGATGGATATATCCAGGAATTTATCTATTTCTTCTAAATTTTCTAGTTTATATGCATAGAGGTGTTCATAATATTCTCTGATGGCTGTTTGTATTTCTGTGGGGTGAGTGGTAATATCCCCTTTGTTGTTTCTGATTGTGCTTATTTGAATCTTCTCTATTTTCTTCTTTTGTTAGTCTAGTTAGCAGTCTATTTTATTAATTTTTGCACCAGAAAAGCAGCCCTTGGATTCATTGATCTGTTGAATGGTGTTTTTTGTGTCTCTATCTTCTTCAATTTAACTCTGATTTTGGTTATTTTTTGTCTCCTGCTAGCTTTGGGATTTATTTGTTTATGGTTCTCTAGTTCTTTTAGTTGTGATATTAGATTGTTAACTTGAGATCTTTCTAAGTTTTTGATGTGGGCATTTAGTGCTATAAATTTCCCTCTTAACACTGCCTTAGCTGTGTCCCAGAGATTCTGGTATGTCATCTCTTTGTTTTCATTGGTTTCAAATAATTTTTTGATTTCTGCCTTTATTTCATTATTTACCTAACAGTCATTCAGAATTAACTGGGTGTGGTGGCACACACCTGTAATCCCAGCTACTCAGGAGGATGAGTCAGGAGAATTACTTGAATCTAGGAGGTGAAGGTTTCAGTGAGCTGAGATTGCACCACTGCACTCCAGCCTGGGGAACAGAGCAAGTCTCTGTCTCAAACAAACAAACAAAAACAAAAGTCTTTCAGAAACAGATCATTTAATTTTCATGTAATTGTATGGTTTTGAGTGAATTTCTTAGTCTTGATTTCTAATTTGATTGTGTTGTCCAAGAGACTGTTTGTTATGATTTCAGTTCTTTTACATCTGTTGAGGAGTGTTTTATTCTGACAATGTGATTGATTTTAAAATATGTGCCACTGGCAATGAGAAGAATGTATATTTTGCTGTTTTTGGGTGGTGAGTTCTGTGTGTCCATAGGTCCATTTGATCCAGAGCTGAGTTCAGGTCCTGAATACCTTTGTTAATTTTCTCTCTCATTGAAATATCTAATATTGTCAATGGGGTGTTAAAATCTCCCACTATTATTAGGTGGAAGTTTAAGTCTTTTTGATGGTCTTGAAGAATTTGCTTTGTGTGTCTATGTGCTCCTGTGTGGGAGCATATATATTTAGGATAGCATATATATATTTAGGATAGCATATATATATTTAGAATAGTTAGATTTTCTTGTTAGATTTTCTTTACCATTAAGTAATGTCCTTGTCTTTTCATTTTTATTTTTATTTTTTTTTTAGCTTTTTTGGTTTAAAGTCTGTTTTGTCAGAAACTAGGATTGCAACCCTGCTTTTTTCTGTTTTTCATTTGCTTGGTAGATTTTTCTCCATCCCTTTATTTTGAACCTATGTGTGTCATTGCATGTGAAATGGTTCTCTTGAAGACAGCATACCAATGGGTCTTGGTTCTTTATTCAGCTTGCCACTTTGTGTCTTTTAATTGGGACATTTAGCCCATTTACATTTAAGGTTATTATTGATATGTATAGATTTGAACCTGTCATAATGATGTTAGCTGGTTACTTTTCAGACTTGTTTTTGTGGTTGCTTTATAGTGTCACCAGTCTTTGTACTTCAATGTGTTTTTATAGTGGCTGGTAAAGGTCTTTCCTTTCCATATTTAGTGCTTCCTTCAGGAGCTCTTGCAAGGCAGGCCTGGTGATGAATTCCCTCATCATTTGCTTGCCTGAAAAGGATCTTATTTCTTCTTCACTTATGAAGCTTAGCTTGGCCACATATGAAATTCTGGATTGGGATTTCTTTTCTTTAAGAATGTTGAATATTAACCCCCAATCTCTTCTGGCTTGTAGGGTTCCAACTGAGAGGTCAGCTGTTAGTCTGATAGGCCTACCTTTGTAGGCAACCTGGCCTTTCTCTCTAGCTGCCTTTTAACATTTTTTCTTTCATTTTAATCTTGGAGAATCTGATGATTATGTGTCTTGGGGATGATCTTCTCATGGAGTATCTTACTGGGGATCTCTCCATTTCATGAATTTGAATGTTGGTCTTTCTAGCTATGCTGGGGAAGATCTCATGGGTGATATCCTAAAATATGTTTTTCAGGTTGGTTCTATTTTCCCCATCTCTTTTAGGTACACCAGTCAGTCATAGACTCAACCTCATTACATGATCCCATATGTCTTGGAGGTTTTGTTCATTTTTTTTTCACTCTTTTTCCCAATTTTTTTCTGTGTGTCTTATTTCAGAAGGACAGTCTTCAAGCTCTGAGATTCTTTCCTCTGCTTGTTCTATTCTGCTATTAATACTTGTGATTGTGTTATGAAATTCTTGTAGTGTGTTTTTTCTGCTCTATCAGACTGGTTATTTTCTTCTCTATACTGACTATTTGTCTGTCAGCTCCTGCCATGTTTTATTATATCTTTCACTTCCTTGCACTGGGTTATAGTGTACTTCTGTAGCTCAGTGAACTTTGTTCCTATCCATGTTCTGAATTCTACTTCTGTCATTTCAGCCATCTCAGCCTCAGCCCAATTTTGAACCCTTACTGGGAAGGTGATACAGTCATTTGGAGGAAAGAAGGCACTCTAGCTTTATTAGTTTTCAGCATTCTCGTGCTGATTATTTCTCATCTCTGTGGGCTTATCTACCTTCAAACTTTGAGGTTGCTGACCTTTGGATGTTTTTTTTCTTTTATCTTATCTGATGACCTTGAGGGTTTGATTGTGATATAAGGTGGATTCAGCTAACTGGCTTTGTTTCTGGAGGATTTTAGGGAGTGAACTTTCAGCTCCCAGCTCCGGACTGTATGCTGTAATTCTGGGGGACTTGTATTGAGCTCTGACTTTGTTTTCTGGCTCCTTGAGGTTTGAAGTTTACCTTCAAACCTCATGCTGGGAGAACCAAGGTGCAGCAGCTACAACCAAGTACTAGTGGGTGTAGGGGTGCCTGCCTCCCTGTGGGCATTCACCACAGTGGTAGACGCAAGGCAGTTAGAGGGGGAGCGGGTGGTGCCCCTGATGGAGACTGTGTGTGCTGTTGCACAGGATGTGGTGTTGATTTGGGATGAGGTGCTGGCCACCTGTGTGGAAGGATCCCCTGTTCTCTGTGTACCATTGGCACAAAAGCAGGGTGCTGGCAGGGATGGGGCTTGCTGGCTCTATGCCCATCATTCTCCATTTGCAATGGTGGTCCACAGGGGTCAGAGGAAATATTACATTTACATGTACTGGTGGGACAATTAAAGCAAAACCCACCTGTGCAAATTTGTGCCAGCAAAGTGATGTGGGGAAATGCCATAGGCACAGGGGAAGCTGCAGTATGGGAAGAAAATGTGAGGGCTGGTGCGTGGCCTTAGGGGTTGTGTTACTGGAACTCTTTACTGGTCAGGCATGGTCCACTGGCACAGAAGCTATGGTATGGGCCCCCAGGCCACCCAAGACTTCCTTGTAAACAGGTGTGGCCAGGCTGGGGCACCAAGAGAGGCCAGCAGACTAAGGAGTTCTCAGGTCAGACCAGCCCTATCTGATGTGCAAGACTTCCCTGCAGAGATCAGGTTTGTTAACTCCCCAAGGGCTAATGTCTTTTATTGAGCAAGTCGAGCCTAGGGGGATGGCTGTTCCTGGCCACTTCCCAACTACAGACTCTCCTGCACCAAACCCTCTGGGCACAACATGAGCTGGCTTGCTGATCCATCACTTTACTTGTCTCCTGGGGGCTCAACCCCAGAGAGATGCGGGTTAGTAATCACTCAGTGTAATCAGCCCTGGGTTGTGCTGTGGGCCCAAGCCAGGGGTTCCCTGTCTGGTGACAAGAATTGTGGGTATGTGGGACCCTACTGTGGGAGATGGACTTGCCTCATCTCCTTGGTTCGACTGCAGCCTGTTGGAGGGGTAGACAAGGTACTTAGGGTCTTTGCTCCTTTATTAGTCCAAGGGTAGCAAGAATGTTTCCACTGCAGAGGCAGTGGCAGAGAGGCTTTCACTTGCCCCTAAAGGCTCTGTCTGGGGAGTTGCTGAGTTGCTACTGGCTAGATCACTCTGGCAGGAAGTGGCTAGAGGCCCAGACCTGGAGGAACTGCCTGGTGAGGAGACAGGGGAACAGGTATTCATGTAACAGTCTGGCCACTTCTCCTTAGGGCTGCTGTGTTATGCTGGGGGTCTACTCCAGTCCCTAGTCACCTCAGATTTTCTAGTACCTGGAGATATTACCAGTGAAGGCTGTGAAACAGAAAGATGGCAGCCTGCCCCTCCCTCTGGGAGCTCTGTCCCAGGAAGGTATGGGCCTGTTGTCAGGCCAAACACACATGTGGGAGGTAGCTGGAGACCCAGGTTGGGAGGTCTCACCCATCAGTAGAAATGGGATCAGGGACCCACATTAAAAGGTAGCCTGGCCATGTTTTTGTAAAGCAGCTGAGTTGTGCTTAGGGTCCTCTTCAGTCCCCGGTCACCTCAGATACTCTGAAGCCTAAAGACTGGAATGGCTAATTCACCTAAACAGCAAAGATAGAGGTCCACCCTTCTCCCTGGGAGCTCTGTCCCAGGGGAGGCCTGAAACCTGTGTAAGCTGGAGAAGACTGGTGGGGATAGCTGGAGACCCATTAGGTGGGTCCACCCAGTGATGAGGAATGGGATTGAGGCCTGCTTTAGAAAGCAGTCTGGCCACATTTTTGTAGGACAGCTGTGCTGTGCTGGGGTACCACTTCCAACCCTGGTCAGCTTGGGCTCTCCAAAGCCTGAAGGCTGGAAAGGCTACGTTGCCCAAATAGCAAAGATGGTGGCCTGCCCCTCCCTCTGGGAGCTCTGTCCCAGGGAGTTTTTAAGTCTCTGTTGGCCAGAGAACACTGGTGGGGGTGGCTGGAGGCCCTGGTTGGGAGGTCCCACCTAGTGAGGAGTAACGGGATTGGGGACCCACTTAAAGAAGCAGTCTGAACATGTTTTGGTAGAGCAGCTGTGCTGTGCTGGGGAAATCCCTTTTGTCCTCAGTTGGTTTGGACTGTCCAAAGCCCAAAGGCCATAATGGCTAAGTCACCCAAACAGCAGAGATGGTGGCCTGCCCCTGTCCCTGGGAGCTCAGTTCCAGGGAAGCACAAAGGTGTTACCAGTGGCTGGCTGGAATTCCAAGCCTGCGTGTTACATGTCGTGGAAGCAGAACCTGCAAACCATCACTACTCAGCCCCTTGGATTCAGCCTCTTTCCTAGGGGTATGTATAGGGGTCTAACCACCCACTTTGCCAAAGTTGCAGTTAATTTTGCTGGGATGCCCAGAAAGCCAGATTATCTAAAGCTCCCAGGTCCCCATGCATGCATGAGTGGCTCCTTTGCTGAGACAGATAGCTCTGTGTGTCAAACTGAAGCCTTTGGTGGGCTGGGTTCATGAGGGGCCCTCCTGACATGAGGGTTGCAAAGATCCATGGGAGAAGTGTAGGTTTCCAGGGTTGCACATTCATTTACTGCTTCTCAGGGAAGGGGAGCTTCTCTTTGGCTCCCTGGGTGGGCCTTCACCCAGCCTTGCCTTTCCCCATTCTCCTTGGGCTGAATTGTTTCCTTGATTAGTTCCAGTGTGAGTACCTGGATGTTTCAGTTGAAGGTGTTGTATTTACTTACCTCTTCCATTCCTCTCCATGACAGCCACACACATGAACTACTTCTAGTCGGCCTTCTTGGCCACTCTCCCCCAACCGCACTATTATTATGTTGCTATCTATGTCTTTTCTTAGGTCTAGCGAATTTTCAAGAAACCACCTCGTTAACATAAACTCAGATGTGGTTAAAAAGGGATTGTTATGAATAATAGAAAATGCTCCTTTACCTTTATTGCTCTTATCACTTAGGAAATTCTAAGTGTTTTAGAAACTCTGTGCCAGAAATGGGACAAAGACCAAAGGTATATTTTTTTATTATAAATCACAATATCACTGTGTCTAATTAGGCTTAGAATACTTGTGCTTTATACTTACCTGGTCCAATTTGCATAATGTTATATTCTCTTTCATTGTAGAAACAGAGTGACATTCTGCAGAATGTAAAGATGATTATGCATCCTGTGTACTATATTATGAAAGAGACAGAGAGCAAGCAATTTAACATAGCCTGGTCCATGACCATGAGTGTTACTACTGCCCTTCCCATGTAAGAGCATAATGATTTTTTTATTGTCTTTATTGATGGGGATGGCCATATATATATAAATATATGCCAGATCAATAGATATACACTAAGTACTATATGTTGTGTTGATGTGTTCAAATAAAAACAACACATTCACATTGCAGCTGCAATGGAGGCCACTTGGTTTAGTCGATGGTAGACCATTACCAACCACAGCGTTTTTGCAAAAGCCATTCCAATGAATTTAATGGGAATGTCATGATAACCATCACACATAAATTATTGAGAAAGGTACTAATCCCTGCAATTCTACTCAGAATATGGTTTTGTGTCTGAAGTCTCAGAAGTGAGAAATTCTATGGGCATTCTCTTGTTTTTTCTTACCCTATGCTAACGACTCTTATTCCATAGGCGAAGAAACCAATATAAAATTTTCATCAGTTGCAAAATGTATCCACCCCCATTCAGCACTTAGAGATCGAGGAAACAACCACAGAGCGTTTTGGACTTGTGCTCTAGAGTCTTTTTATCACCTGGATCTACTTCAACCCACACCCTAACTGGGGAGTCATCCTTCCTTTTATGTCTCCAGGGTATCAATGTCAAATTATATCTTGAGGCCCTAAAAAGGTCTAGGTATTTCTCCCACCTTTTGTACAACTATTCTGCTGAATGGCTTGTGGTCCCCTTGGGGAAAGATTGGTGGAGTATTTTATTGTACGTGCTTGCTGCAGCATTGCAGGCTCTCCCTTAAACACAGCCACCTCAGGAACATGTGTCACCATGTTCAGCCCCCACACCCAGGAGGAAAGGAAATAAGATCCACCTCTTGAAGGTAGAAGTATCAAAAACTTGTTAGGCAAACTTTAAACAAACAAAATGTCTGATTTTAGTTGTTTCAGAAAATATCCCAAAGGTACTCTTTAGTATATATATTCTCTATTATCCTATTTGTTGTTTTATTTCTCCTAGAATTTATGGGAACAGCACAAATAAAGTAAACTCCTGACTTTTTTCTTTTTGGCTGGATATTACACTTTTTGTATGTTTGGAATAGATATTACTTCCAGCAGGATCACCAGATTATTTCAGGTGGAAATAATCTATTTTAAAGTTAGGTACTCCAATAACCAGATCAATGTTTTAAAATTCTAGTTGTGAGGGTGTTTTTGTTATTGCTCATTTTATTTTTGTCAATCTCTCTGCAGCACACTTAGCCTACTAAACAGAGTCCCCAAGTAATTACCCAGCCATCTATATATATTTTTTTTAAAACTTCATACTTAATTTTTCCTTACTTGGTTGAAAACTGTTGGAGTTTATTAATTTTCTCTTTGTTTTAAACTATCACTTTCAAAGTGTTGTTTTGGTTATATTTTCCTGGTTCACTAAAACATGTGAAATATACATGGAGATGATGGCTTAGGGGCAATGTAAATAATACTAATTTCAATTTAAGTGATTATTGTTTGCGTTACATAATTATCATCTCTGGGACTTTGTGGCCTTCACACAGTGAGGTCATCAATTCCTAGTGTTGATTGCTTTACATAATGAACTTTTTTTTCTGTATTTTGTTTTTAGAATCTAAGTGTGTAGGGGAAAGGAGATAAATGTTACTGAGGGTCTGAATTGTATATCCTCTCTGTAATTTTAAGTTACGGCTTTTTAGGCCTAAGCTTTTCATCCTATGAACACTTTTAAATATTACCCAGTGTAGTCATAGAAATATTTGAAGCTTAAAAATATGAGTCTGTTGATTTGTGGAGAACCATTTTGTATGTCTGTAAAAGTTTTTGTAAAATTTTTGAAATTAATCTTTATGAACCTAGAGTAGAAACTATGAAAAAGAGAGAAAACTTTTCATGTATTCTACATTAGGCCAATCTGACTACATTAATATTACTCAGTATTATTCAATGCTTCTAATATCCTGGGTTTTTTTTTTATTATATTTGTTTAAGTCTAAGGAATAGTTGCAAATGTTTAAAAAATAAGATAGCATAAATTAATTAATTAATTTTAAAAAACAGCATAGACCCTTTAAACCAAAGGTACAAACTATGTCTTATTTCTGCCTGCTCCTACTCCCATCTCCTATAGCCTCCTTTAACTATTCCTAGTTTTATTTATTATTGTAGTTACCCTCACAATTATATGTACAGGTAGAATAATGCAATAGCTAATAGTGTGGAATCTGGAACTAAACTATTGGATTCAAATCCTGGCTTCCCCATTTATTAGCTTGACAACTCTGAGCATAACTTCTGGTGTCTCCACTTTGTCATCAAAAAATAGAGATGACAGTATCAATCTTAAAAGTTCTAGTACTTTAAAATAAATTTTAGAATAGTATTTGACATGTAGAATAGGTATTAGCTAGTCTTATTACCTCCAGATTTCTAAATACTATAGTTATATCACTATTTTTTGAATTACATATTTAGAATATTTTCTACTGATAAATGAAGATTTAACTCACATAACCCAGTTTGTCTGGCTGCTCCCTGCAGTTATTTCTGTGTATATTCAGGGCATGATTCCCCAGGTTCTCCTTTATTTTTCTGTCATTTCCTATCCCTTTACCGCTTTCCAGAATTGTGTTGAAACCTTCCGTAAACTGAAGGTTCTTCTTTTGTTCATTTTGTTAGCTTTTAAATAATATGAAATATTGGTAGATTATCCAGTATTGAGTTTGCAAGCCATACTTTTTTTTTTTTTTAAGAAATCAGGAGTAAGATAGAAGGGTAAATGATGTGCTTTAATTTTTTATTGATATATAATATTCACACATTTTTATGCATTTGTATAATTTTTTTTACATGCATAGAATTTATAAATGATCAAGTCAGGGTATTTAGGGTATCCATCTTCTAGAACAGTTATCATTTCTATATGTTGGGAACATTTCAAGTTCTCTCTTCTAGTCATTTCAAAATTGTTCAAATCGTTGTTAACTATAGTCATCCTACCCTGCTATGGAATATTAGAACGTATTTTTTCTATCTAACTGTATTTTCGTACCCATTAACCAACCCTTCTTCATCCCATCTCCTCTAAAGCCCTTCCCAGCTTCTGGTAATTATTATTCTACTCTCTACTATTGTGAGGTCAATATTTTTAGCTTTGACATATGAGTGAAAACATGCAATATTTGTCTTTCTCTGTTTGGCTTATTTCACTTAACATAAAAACCTCCAGTTCTATCCATGTTGCTGCAAATGACAGGATTTTATTCTTTTTTTATGACTGATTAGCATTCCATTATGAATCTATATCATATTTCCTTTATCCGTTCATCTATGGATGGACATTTAGGTTGATTCCATATCTTTGCTACTGTGAATAGTGCTGCAATAAACAGAGGGAAGGCAAGTATTTCTCTGATCTACTAATTACCTTTCCTTTGGATAAATACCCAGTAGTGGGATTGCTAGATCATATGGTAGTTCTATTTTTACGTTTTGTGAGAAATATCTATACCTGTATCCATAATAGGGAACTAATTTACATTCCTACCAACAGTGTACAAGAGTTCCCTTTTCACTGCACCCTCTTCAGCATGTTATTTTTTGTCCTTTTAATAATAGCCATTCTAACTGGGGTAAGATAATAGTTCATTGTGGTTTTGACCTGCATTTCCTTGATGATTAGTAATGTTGAGAATTTTTTCATATTCATGTTGTCCACTTGTATGATTTTTTATAAATGTCTATTCATGTTTTTGCTCAATTTTTAAGGAGATTATTTATTTTTTGCGTTGAGTTGTTTGAGTTTCTTGTATATTGTTTCTTTTGTTTGTTTGTTTGTTTTTGAGATGGAGTTTTACTCTTGTTACCCAGGCTGGAATCTAATGGCGCAATCCTGGCTCACTGTAACCTCTGCCTCCTGGGTTCAAGAGATACTCCTGCCTCAACCTCAGCTGGGATTACAGGTGCCCACCACCATGTCTGGCTAAATTTTGTATTTTTACTAGAGATTGGATTTCACCATGTTGGCCAGGCTGGTCTCAAACTCCTGAACTCAGGTGATCCACCCTCCTTGGCCTCCCAAAGTGCTGTGACTATAGGCATGAGCCACCACTCCCAGCCAGTTTCTTGTTTATCCTGGATGTGAGTCCCTTGTCATATGAATAGTTTGCAAATATTGTATTCCATTCAACTGGTTGTCTCTTTATTCTGTTGATTGTTTTCTTCGTCATGCAGAAGCTTTTAGTTTAATATAGTCCCATTTGTCTATTTTTGTTTTTGTTACTTGTGCTTCTGAAATCTTAGCCATAAGATCTGCTGAGATCAATGTTGTGTAGTGTGTTTTCCATCTTTTCTTCTGGTAGTTTTATGGTTTTGGGTCTTATGTTTAAGGCTTGAATCCATTTCGGGTTAATTTTTTTATATGATGAGAGATAGGGTCTAGTTTAAATTTTCAGCAAATGAGTATTTAGTTTCCCCAGCACCACTTATTGAAGAGAGTATCCTTTCCCCAATGTATGCTGCTGGTGCCTTTGTTGAAAATCAGTTGACCACAAGCATGTGGATTGTTTTCTGCATTCTCCATTCTATTCTATTGGTCTATGTGTCCATTTTCATACGAATACCATGCTCTTTGGGTTATTATGGAGTTGTAATGTATTTTGAAGTCAAGTAGTATGATGTCTCCAGCTTTGTTCATTTTGCTTAGGCTTGCTTTGGCTCTTTGGGCTCTTTTTTAGTGCCTACAAATTTTAGGGTATTTTTTCCTGTTTTTGTGAAAAGTCTTCATTGGCATTTTGATAGAGATTCTATTGAATTTGTAGAACTCTTTGGGCAGTGTGGTCATTTTAACAATATTAATTCCTTGGGTTCGTGAGCACAAGATGCCTTTCCACTTGTTTGTATCCTCTTTAATTTCTTTCATCAGTATTTTATAGTTTTTCTTGCAGAGATCTTTAACCTCCTTGGTCATATTTATTGCTAGTTATTTTATTATTGTTTATAGCTATTGTAAATAGGATTGTCTTTTTATTTCTTTTTCAGTTTTATTATTATTAGTGTATAGAATGCTACAGATTTTTGTATATTGCTTTGTATCCTTAAGCTTTACTAAATTTATCTGATTTAAGAGCTTTTTCATGGAATCTTTAGCTTTTTCTAAATATAAGATTATCTCATAGGCAAAGAGAGACAATTTGACTTCCTCTTTTCTAATTTGAATGCCTTTTATTTCTTTCTCCTTCTTGATTGTCCTGGCAAGGACTTCCAGTACTATGTTAAATAGGAGTAGTGGAAGTGGGCATCCTTGTCTTGGTCCAATTCTTAGAGGGAAGGCTTTCAGCTTTTGCCTATTCACTGTGATGTTAGCTGTGGGTTTTTCATGTATGGCCTTTATTATGTTAAGGTATGCTCCATCTCGACCTGATTCTTTGAGAGTTTTTATTATGAAAGGATGTCAAACTTTATGAAATCCTGCTTCTGTGTCTATTTTGAGGTGATCATATGGTTTTTGTCCTTCATTCTGTTGATGTGATGTATTATATTTATTGATTGCATGTGTTGAACCATCTTTGTACTCTTGGGATAGATCCCACTTGATGATGGTGTACCGTTATTTTTTATGGGCTGCTGGATTCAGTTTGTTAGTGTTTAGTTGAGGAATTTTGCATACATGTTCATCAGAGATATTGGCCTGTAGTTTCCTTTTTGTGTGTGTATGTACTTGTCTGGTTTGGGTATCCGGGTAATGCAGGCCTTATAGAATGAGTTAGGAAGAATTTCCTCCACTTCAATTTTTTGGAATAGTTTGAGAACTGGTGTTAGTTCTTCTTTACAAGTTTGGTAGAATTTGAAAGGAATCTAGTCCTGGAATCTCCTTTGTTGGGAGACATTTTGTTACTGATTTAATCTTTGTACTTATTATTGATCTGTTTACTTTTATCTTTCTTCCAGATTCAAAACTGATAGGTTGTACATATGAAGGAATTTATGTGATTTCCCTAGGTTTTCCAATCTGTGAACATAGAGGTAGGTATTCGGAGTAGTTTTTGATGATCACTTGTTTCTCTGTCATACCAGTTGTAATGTCTCCTTTTTCATTTCTGATTTTGTTTATTTAGATCTCTCTCTCTTTTCTTCTTGGCTAGTCTAGTCAGTGGTTTATCCATTTTGTTTATCTTTTCAAAATCCTAACTTCTCATTTTTTCACACTGCATTTTGTTTAGCTTTGACCTCGTTTCTTCCTTCGATTTCTGAGTATGGCTTTTCCAGTTCTTTGAGGTGCACCATTAGGCTGTTTACTTGAAACTTCTCTATTTATTTGATGTGAGCATATACCACATACTTTCCTTTCAGCACTGCTTTTGCTGTATCCTATAGATTTGGGTATGTTGTGTTTCCATTTTCATTTGTTTCAAATTTTATTTATTTTTTTCTTTATTTCTTCATTGACCCAGTGGTCATTCAGGAACATGCTGTTTAATTTCCATGTATCTGTAATTTCCAAAGTTCCTGTTTTTTACTGATTTCTAGTTCTACTTCATTATGCTCTGAGAAGATTTTTGGTATAATTTTGATTTTTAAAAATTTGTTGAGACTTGCTCTGTGTTCTAACATATGGTCTACCCTGAAGAATGTTCCATTTGCTGATGAAAAGAATGTATATTCTGCAGATATTGAATAAAATGTTCTATAGATGTATTTTATCTTCATTTAGTCTAAAGTATAGTTTAAATATAATGTTTATTCATTAATTCTCTGTCTAGATAATCTATCTACTGCTGAGAGATCTCTCTCTTTAGATCTAATAATGTTTGCTTTATATATCTAGGTGCTCCAGTGTTGGGTACATGTGTAATTTGAATTTTTATATCCTCTTTCTGAGCTTATCCCTTTATCATTATATAATGATCTTCTTTGTCTCTTTTGACTCTTCTTAACCTATAATCTGTTTTACTTGATGTAATTATAGCTACTCCTCCTTGCTATTTGCATGGAATATCATTTTTTCAAATCCCTTTACTTTATCTATATATATCTTTACAGTTGAAGTGAGTTTATTGTAAGCAGCATATAGTTGGGCCATTTTAAAAACTACATTCAGCCTATCTATAACTTTTAAGTGGCAAATGTAATCTATTTACATTCACGGTTATAACTGATGTGTGAGGACTTATTCCTGTCATTTTATTCATTGTTTTCTGGTTGTTTTGTGTATCTTTGTTCCTTTCTTTCTGTTTTATTGTTTATGATTGTGATTTGATGGTTTTCTGCAGTGGTAACAATGGGACCTTTCTTTTCCTCATTTGTGTGTCATCTGTTCCGTAGGCAGCATGCTCAGGCATTGTGGTAAGTAGTGCCAGGCTGGGAGGGCCAGTCTTCAGAACTCCCAGTGGTGTGCACAGGTGGAGGCTGTGATATGCAGGGTGAGGTGATTCCCAGGACCCCAGCAGAGTGCTCAGATGGTGGCACCAGTGGTGGCAGTGGGTAGGGAGAGCCTTTCCTCAGGGTACATACAAGTACACTCTGGCCCTGCTGCTGGGGTAGTGGGGCAGGGTTGTTATTGGTGATAGCAGCCATCAACAGGCAGTTCTCAAGTTTTAGGGAGCATGTGCTTCATCCTCTAGCAGTGGTGGAAATGGTGGCAGCTGGGAAAGCAAGTTTCCAGGGTATATGCAAGTGCCCTGCAGCCCTGCTGATGGGGAGATAGGGTTTCCGTCAGAGGTACCAGTCCCGGGCAGGCAGCATACAGGCTCTGGAAGAGTATGTGCTTCGGTTCCCTTTCTCTAAGGGTCAGTATCCCAGTGTACTACACCATTCGTTACATGGGGTGCAGGACACTGTGTGTGCCAGAACACTAGAGACCCTGATGCTATGCTGGATCCAAACATCATTGCGCCACTTCATCCCTGTAGGTGGATGTGGGGAGGTGTTATTTGGGCTCCAGGGGAGTGGAGATGCAGAGGCCGTTGACTCCCAGGGCAAGATGCAGCCTGGGGGAGGCTGGGCTTTCAAATGGTGTTGTGTTGCAACTGCCTAAGACTCCAGAGGTGTGTGGAACCCAGCCTGTGCTCCCTCTATGAAGCAATCCTGTTGCATGGTCTCCAGGAAGCTCCCTATGCTAGTCTCGGGGCCTGTGAGGGTCAGGGGCCTCTCTCACGTCTAGGGTTGCAGAATTCTGCAATAGGAGTGTGGACTGCTGCAGATCTCTCACTTATGCTTTCCCTGCACTAGGGAACCTCTTTGAGCTCCCAGCCAGTCACAGGTAAGCTGGCTGTCTCACTTCCATCTCCTTCCATGTCTCACATATTTCTTGTCACGTCTCTGTTGAATTCTAGTGTCACTATTAAATGCTCTATTCAAAGTACAATTGTCTTCTTGCTGTTTTGGTTCTTCTTTGTGGAGGAGATGAATGCTAGATGCCTCTCTTCAGCCATCTTGAGGCCCTTTCAATGTGTAATTTTTAAGTGACTAGGGAAAGATAGAAAAAGTTGTGCAAAATTACATTAAAAGTAATTTAAAGTAATTTTGATGCTCAGCTTCCATATGTAAAATGAAGTGGTTGAACAAGATGACTTCTAAGATCCTTCAAACTGGAACATTCCATCATTATAAAATGGGGGTTATTTTCCTCATAAACCTCTACTTTTTTTTAATTAACTATGGTGGCCTAATCAGTTTCAATAAAGCACAGTCTATGCATACTGCTTTTCCTTTTGTTTCCTTACTAGTATTCATGTCTGCACACTAAATTTGAAAGATAACATAGCCTCCTACACTAGTATCTTAGCTGAGTCCCTTGCTTCCACTCTTTCTCTTATATTGTGCTACTTTGAAATTGCTTCCAAACACTCATTGGATAAAATCACAACTCTTACCATGGCCTACAAACCTTTTCTAATCTGATTTGTCTTTCTTCTATTTCATCTCCTATCAATCTCTTCTTCTTTACTACATCCTCATAATACTCATCGTCTTAGTCTTTAACATACAAAGCTTTTCCAAAGGTTTCCAAAAGCCTTTTCCTGCGTATTAACACTTGGAGTGTCCTCTGCCTAGAATGGTCTCCCAGATCTTTCTAATTGCCTGTTGAATCATGATGACTTACTAAGACAGATGATTTACTTTGTATTAAAGAATATTCTTAAGATAATTCTAAAACCATGCTTAATGCTTTATATTATTCAGTAATGTTTATACAAATTAAATCAATTTGAATTTTAAATTAACAAACCATACCTTCAGTGATGGTCACCACCCAACCATATCCACTTACGTACTACAAACATATTAATTATTCCAACTGTGTTTTTACTTTTCTAATACTTCTATTCTTCTAGCCATTTTTAGTGGTTTCTCCTGAATTAAGTTATCCAGATTTTATTTAGTAGAGAAGAACCCAAATTTCAAAAGCAGGACAATGAATATGATTAATAGTGTCCATAAAGAAGTTCCTTTATAAGACATTAATTTTCTGCTCACTAATATTTGTTGCAACCTAAGTTTTTTCAGAAATAACAAAACACTGATGATATATAGTATGAGTTTTACCAGAAGCTTATTAGTTGGCAGAATAATAAATGTGATAGGTTCCATATTATACTTAGAGAGATGCACTTTATATTAAAACAAAAGTTAATAACAATATATTCTATCCTTGGAAAATGCAAAAGAGTGGATATTAAGTGTTCTCACCACAAAATAATCATGTGAGACATGGTACATGTTAATTAGCTAGACTGAGCCATTCCACAGTGTGTGTGTGTGTGTGTGTGTGTGCATGTGTGTATATATATATGCAACTTGATGTGCATCATATGCAATGTGATGTTTTGAAGTATTTTGATATATATGATATATATCAATATATATATTTATGTTGCACATAATAAATATATATAATTTTATCTGTCATTTTAAAACAAACAAAATTGAGAAAGTATTTAGAAGTAAAACCAACAAAACCCCAAAACCTATGCCACTATTATTGTTTCCTTTATATCATTAAATTGTTTTGGTTTTATAGTGTCATCTGTTCAGTTTAAAATGCTTCTATGTCACATCAAGTAATATATCAGAATATTAAGAGGAGTGTTTATTCAGTTTTAGTTTCAAAGCTTAGAACAGAAGACACGCATTGTACTGCAGGTCACTATCAGGGAGATCAGGTTGAGTCAAGAGGACAATAACAGAAAAGGCTGGTGGAATTGAGGATCCAAACTGTAGGGCTCTCTGTAGGCATAAGGCAAGACGTGAAAATGGATATCCTGGAAGCAACTGAAATTTCAGACTATCAATAATTGTAGAAAGGACAGAAATGCACAAAGATTGAAGAAAATAGTGAAGCTCAGGAATGGGCAATGGGGGTTAGATCTTAATAACCATGACAGTGAGAAGTTTGGACCCCATTATCAAGAAAGAGGGGGACTCTTTATATTCATTGTGGAAAGGAGCCTGAGTTTACAAGGGGAAGAAAAAAGGAGCCCTTGAGTTATGGGTGATTGGTAAACATTTCATTACTCTCTGGGAGATTTACTAAGTCCTTATCTCCTAACCACCTGGCAGGAATTAGCAGAAATAGGGCTCAGAGTAGGTGCCTTCAACGTCAGTGGGTATGTTTGTAGTAAATATGACCTTACAGCCACAAAACAAAGAATGCAAAGGAGGCCCCATTTCTTTATATTAACTCTAATTATGTTCTGAGTACCCACGCCCCTGGGCTGGAAGTTAATTCAATCTCTGTGATCGTGAAGGTTCTCTTCCTTCCTGTCCAAGTCATGGACAAGTCCTGAAGTTTAATCTACACTTAAGCCCCTGGAGGCTGCTCTAGTCTACATTTCTCACTGATGGTTACTAAATGTTCAATGACCAAGTCTTCTTGGTGCTCTGAGTTTATGGAATTCTGTCGCTTCAAAAATCCTTTATTGAAACCAAGAATTTTGATGCTTCTGAAGGCTCAGCTTGAAACGATTTTGATCCTACCACTTCCCCAAGAGTAATGAAGCTAGAAGAAGGTTTTCTTTGGGGGCCTTTTGGAGTCCTGCCCCTCCACCAAAATCAACTTCTCCCCTTTCTTCTTCATGATATCAGGAATGTTTTCTCTTTGAGAGACGGCAGTGCTCTTTTCCTGCGGAAGACTTTCTCAACCAAGTTTCTCATCTGATCCACAAAACAATTCTCCAAAAGACAGTGTAGTGGAAATACCATTCTAGATGTATAAGAAAGAAATTATTGCACATAATGGGTGAAAACCAGGGCTTGATTTTCTCGTGCAACCTCAGGACACTGTGTGTGCCAGAGCACTAGAGATAAAACCTAATAGTCTTTTTCAGGTGAAAAAAGACTATTAGAGATCTGATGGTTTCTTCCTTTATATCACACTATCTGCGCACGTCACAGGGCCACACATTGATGGAAGACCCAGGACTATGCTTTTCCATTTTAAATCAGTTTCCACCATCTTGGCAGCCTGCTTTCAGGGAGTCTGAAGTAGTGCCATCTCTCTGCCTTTCCGAAAGTCTTCAGTGGCATTCAGAGACTTAACTGTCCAACTGATAGGTCTGAGGCTATGATTATAAAGTTGTTTCCATAAGTGTGAGACACCACTACCTGCTCCTGTGGTTCTTTTATCTTCTGTTCCTTCTGTAATGTGTCTCCCCTTATTAGCGGGAACCTGGGTCTTTGTCATCTTACCAGTCTCATGTCTCTTTCCTAGAAGCTGGAGATTGTCCCCACAATTCTCACTCTTAAAAATATTCCATACTTTTAACATTTTTCTCCAGGTCATTAGCATCACTTTTCAGTGAGCATTAGCTTTTACAAAAGACAGTGAGAGCAGTTGGCCTCAGGCAGCTTCTGTCTTTATCCCATAAAAATGAATGTTTTTGACAAGAAAATTCAAAGCTCTTAGCATCTACTTGGAAGAGGGATGAAAGGAGATACAGAAGGGACAGATACAAACTAATATCTCAGAAAATTCTTTTTCTACAAAATTTGGAGCTTCATATAGGCAAGGAAAAGAGAGAATATGCTATTCTGTGACTTAGTGGGGGACCAGGCCAGTAATGGGCCAGGATTTTTGAGTCTGTGATGATAGCACAGAGAAGTCTGAGTCCTTCCATCACTGTGCCTGATGCCAGAGGGAAAATGTTAGAAAATCAGCCAAGGTGATTTACAGGACAAAGTATTATAGTGTGTCTGAGTCTAAGAATTAAAGCTAGTGCTCTTAAGAGAAAAATTTGAGTTTAAGAACCAAGTAAAACAGATGTCAGAATATTAACAGTATGATATAGTTGGTTGGAACAAAAAAAATTCCAGAGATATAAGGTTAGGGCTGATGAAGGCAATGATCCCATTTTCCATTTTTATTATGGAAAAATTTTTGAAAAGCCCAAGGAGAAGGGAGCCTACTGTGCATTTGTGTCTTGATTTCATAGGGTTCAGAAAAGCAAGTTACCCCATTTGGTTGCAATGTAGGCCCCTGATACCAGGTATATCACAGTGGATATCAAACATGTAGGTGTGAATGGAGTTGTGAGTCCCTAGATAGGATGTACCAAAGAGTGAGGAAGATCTGACTGGTATATATCAGTCTCTAGGCTTGTTCTCTTGTGTGAGCCTAACAACAGCCCTTACCATCAACTCGCACAGGAAATACTCACAAGTATTTGGTTTGAATGGTATTCTATTTGAAAAATATTCCAAATGAGGTAATCTATGTAAAGCCTTCATATCTGGTGCAAACAGATAATCAATATTCTTATATTAGGCATAGGATGTATTAGAGAATGTGCAAAGCCGCTGTCTAAGACCTTGTTAGGAGAAAATAAGTTCAGGAACTTTAGTTCATTGAAAGTGATTTTTCTGGTACAGAATCTAATACCTAGAAGGATTTACGAAGACAAAATTATGGACCCCCGTACTCCATAACCAGAGTACCAAAGTAAAAGCAACATCAGCAGCAAGGCCTATTACAGAGGCAGCATAACTGCTCCTTGATCCAGAATATGAGACACTCCTGTGACCTAGAGGTGTGAGCCAGGCCAGTCCAGCATATTGGAAATGACTGAGCCCCTGATGAAATAAGTGGTCCCAGCTCCAAATGCTAGGGGACACCATGTGTGAGAACCTGGAGAACCAATCTAGTCACATACAGTTATTTCAAGGAGGATGGAGAGTATCGTTTGGAGCTTAAGACTGTTGATATGCCAATTTAAAAATAGGCTTGTCTTACACCAAAAATATCTGGATTCCAAAAGGAATGTGATTTTACTTCTAATCAGAAAAACTTGACAGTAAAGAGAAACACCCATGTACTCATGTACAATGGCAGCTATGCTTCTGATAATAAATTCCACAAAAACGTTTTTAACTGAATTGTTTAATGTCGTTAACCAAGGTAAGTGAACACAATGTCAAATTCTCAAAAAAAAATATGTTCTTACAAATTATCTTCCCAAACAGTTACATTGAATACATTTATCTTACCCAAAAGTTGCTCGATAGAAATGTTGGGGCATATATAGAGGGCTGCATTAAAATGAGGAAGTAGCGACCCCATCTTCTAGAGTATTTTAACTTTTACACAGCCATGTTTGTTCATTTATACAGATGTGGAATCATGGATTGCCATCTAGCAAAAGAGACAATATTTTCATTTATCCATTTACTCTAGAAATACACAGCACATTCTATATTCCAGGCATGGAGAGTACAAGAATTATAATCTATATTTTTGGCCTTTAAGAATTTCACAGTCTGGTGGAAAAAAACAGGCACAGAGAGAGAGCAGCATTAACACAAAGTAGCATGACAACTGCAGGAACAGAAATACGCACAGGAAGCATTCAGGACAGGAAGGTCCCAGTTTTAGGGGTCCAGGAAGACACCTTTTAGGAAGTAACACTTGAGTCTAGAGGGGTAAGTAGGACTAAAGCTGGGAAACTAAAGACTCCTTTGCACATGAAAGCATTATTTATAGAAAACAGCAAAATAGCAAACATATTTGTATTGTTTTATTCAATATTAATATTACTAAACTGAAGTCTCTTCACACAACAAATATTCACAGGTGGTTGTTACAGGCAATAAACCATGCTAAGTGATGTTTTAACTATTTCAAATTAAAACTGTTAAAACATATCAATTATTGCTTGGAAAACAGAGTCTCTAAGGGCTCAATCTAACACTAAAACTTGGTCATAAATATATAAAGTCACACACTTACTAGAATTACAGAATATTTAACATTGAAAAGAATATAGCAGAAGCAGCAATGAAATGTATGTATTTTGCCATTGTGTTCACTTATCTCAGTTAACCACATTTAAAAAAATACACATCACAATCTAAAGAGATTGAAAGAGCCTCATCGAATAATGAAGTTTATGATGGCTTTAGCCAAACAAAATAAACCTACAGGTAACAATAACATAATTTCCAAGTTCTTCCAAATAAATAGCAGAATGCATCAGCCACCCATGAAGAACATCTTCAAACCACATGGTTCCATTAAAACAGAAAACATTCCAAAATGTGTGGATCTCAATAATATGGGTTAAAATAGTTAAAATATAAGTGATATATAATGCTCAAAATGTAACTGAATGTCTTAGCTAATAGAAAGTAAGTAAAATCAAATTTATACAAAATTAATTTACCCCTTCAAATCAAGAATATGTAATTTGTAATATTCTATTGAGAACTGTGAGGCAAATATATAATTTTTACTGAAAGTAGTTCTCCTACCCCTGTGCCTGCCTTGCCCCTATTCCCACTCAATACAGACCTTAAAAATAGTTTCCTGGATTTGGGCCTGGACTACATCAGGCTTTAAATATTAGACAACCCAAAGAAACCTGAATGCAGAGTATAGAGTGACATTGTGTCTTCTGTGTGACTGGTTTCCTTCTTTGCATTGTAATTCCAGCTCTGTACTTTCCTGCTTTGAAATCTTACCTTCCCAGCTTCTTCCCACACAGTTCTCTTTGATCACATTTTTTGGCCATTAACACCTGATCTCAGGCCCTTTGTCTTCCTTTGAATTGAGCAGTATAGTGCTATAATAATTTAAAACATGGCTTTAGCTATGAAATAAAGAGAGCCCTTTCTCCAAATAAAACTGAGCCTTAACACACTATCTCTATGACCCATGATTAAGTTTTACCTACCATAAAAATTAAATAAACAGTGTAAATGTTTCTTTTCAAATGAAGGAACAAATGGAAACGACTCAAGAGCTCCTTTTAATGGGAGAGTGGAAAGGCCAATAGTAAAATAGTGAAATTTCATGAGAATGGGAGGCAAGGAAGTCAAAATAGACTTCCATTTATTTCGAATTTTTGCCTAGGAAGAGCCCTGGGTGTTTGAGTCTTGAAAGGCTTTCATTCTGGGTGTTCACAGCTGTACTGAGCTCCTGCTCGGTCCCAAGCTTTATTTATTGCAGGCACTGGTTCATGCCACAGTGAACAAGGCTGCAAGATCAGCAGGCCAAATATGTTTATTTCCGTTTAACAGAAAACAGAACCCAGGGAGCTTGCGCAAGTGATGTTCCTAAGGTTCTTGGGGATGATTTTGACAGAACTGCATCTAGAATGAACTTGTCATTTCTGAAAGCATGGATAAACCTGGAGAGAATTTTTTGTTTGTTTGTTTTGAGACAGAATCTCGCTCTGTTGTCCAGGCTGGAGTGCAATGGCTCCATCCCAGCTCACTGCAACCTCCATCTGCCAGGTTCAAGCAATTCTTCTGCCTCAGCCTCCCTAGTAGCTGGGACTACAGGCAGGCACCACCATGCCCAGCTGATTTTTTATATTTTTAGTAAAGATGGGGTTTCACCATGCTGGCCAGGCTGGTCTCAAACTCCTGACCATGTGATCCACCTGCCTTGGCCTCCCAAAGTGCTGGGATTACAGGCGTGAGACACCATGCCCGGCCGAGAATTGTTTTTTCTTTTTTTTTTGGGTTTTGATTTTTTTTTTTTTATTATACTTTAAGTTCTAGGGTACATGTGCATAACGTGCAAGTTTGTTACATATGTATACTTGTGCCATGTTGGTGTGCTGCACCCATCAACTCATCAGCACCCATCAACTCGTCATTTACATCAGGTATAACTCCCAATGCAATCCCTCCTGCTCCCCTCTCCCCGTAATAG
>NW_012121154.1:6558194-6566620 GCF_000951035.1 Colobus angolensis palliatus | reverse complement strand
TTAGATTGCAGACTGCTGTGCTAGCAATGAAGAAGGCTCCGTGGGCATGGGACCCTCCCGGCCAGCTGTGGGATATAATCTCCTGGTGTGCCCGTTTGCTTAAAGCACAGTATTGGGGTGGGAGTTACCCGATTTTCCAGGTGTTGTGTGTCTCAGTTCCCTGGCTAGGAAAAGGGATTCCCTTCCCCCTTGCGCTTCCCAGGTGAGGCAATGTCTCGCCCTGCTTCAGCTCTCACTGGTCGGGCTGCAACAGCTGACCAGCACCGATTGCCCCACACTCCCTAGTGAGATAAACCCAGTACCTCAGTTGAAAATGCAGAAATCACCAGTCTTCTGTGTTGCTCGCACTGGGAGCTGGAGACTGGAGCTGTTCCTATTCGGCCATCTTGCTCCGCCCTCCCGGCCAAGAATTGTTAAGTAAAATAAGCCAGACACAGAAAGACCAATACTGCACAATCTTACTTATATGTGGAATCTTAAAAAGTTGAACTCAGAGGTAGAGAGAGTAGAAGGGTGGTTACCAGGTGGTTAGTAACCCCTCTTGGGTGGTTAGGAAGAGGGCTTGGAGTTCTTGGTTAAAAGATACAAAGTGTCAGTTAGACAGGGGGAATGTTTGGGACTTATATTATACAGCATGTGGACGATAGTTAATAACAATGTGTTGTAATTTTGAAAACTGCAATACAGGGTAGATTTTGAGGGTTCTCACCACAAAAAATGGATAAGTATGTGCAGTGATGGATATGTTAATAGGCCAGATTTAATCATTCCCCAATGTATAAATATATTAAAACACCATGTTGTACCTTATAAATACATAAAATTAAAAAAAATACTTCACTATATCCAACAAAAAATAGAATTCAGAATTTCTCATTGCTCTTTGTGAACAGTAACTACAATTTAGACCTTAGACATGATTTTTATAAGACATTGTCATATTTTCTTCCATCTTGTATCCATTTATCTTTGCTTCTGTTACTGCTTCACCATTTTTCTCTGTCCTTTCCTCTATTTTCCAGCACTTTTTCACTTTGCTGCTGATATTGTATGTGTTGCTCAATTATTTTAAATACATAGACCCAGTCAGAAATTCCCATGGTAATCTCTACCTTAAGCATGTTGACCACAATGCCAGGAAGGCAGGAGGTGTGTCAGTCAGCACATTGCATAAGTGCCTTGATCATGTAATCAGATACTGTGGCACAGGACAAAGGGAATAGAGGAAGCTCAAGAAACAGGCAAAGTAAACGGGAAAAGAAGAAATGAACAGAACAGCTACCACATTGCACCGGAAGCCCAATAGATACAACCATGCTGTTACACTTTGCTGATAGAAAGAGGTTTCAATAAAACTCTGAATTTAATCATGTCAGAAGTTATTAGGCCACTTGATTCATGATCAAAAGCAAGAAATAGATACGTATTTTGCAACACAGAGCATGCACCCTGAATTTAGGGTGTGTGTGTGTGTGTGTGTGTGTGTGTAGGTGGTGGGGGGGTTGTCTGGTGAATTCATTGATATTGTTTGTACTTCATTTTTATCTGAAATTCATTGCAGGTTTTGTCTCAAATAATTATAGGAGGATTGGGAAAGTCTGAGAATGTTCTTTCACACAATCTCTGAAATGTCACTTTTTAAAAATTGAAAGGAAGGGGCTCCTCATTGATACTAGATTTTTCCTATTTTATGCACCACTGTCTTCTGATCACCTCCAAAATCACCTTCACTTAACTTTACATATTTGGCAAAAAATGAGCGATCAGTACTCTCTACTTTTATGTACAACAAATATTACAAAATGACTGTGGTGAGGGATAGTTGAGAAAGGCACTAAGTTCCCTCATCTGTCTCTCATCAAACAGCCTGAAGATTATGACATTTTAAAAAGTAATCTCTGTTGTCAGAAGCTCTAATGTTGTCAGTTACCTGTACCCAAGACTTTGTAAATAGTGTTAGTATTGCAAAAAGAGACATTCTGGGAATGAGGTCTACAAAACATGTCAGCATTCAGGATATAAGTTCATTCTGTTTATTTCCAGCTTGATTTCTCTAGGAAGGAAATGTATTTATTCTCTTTTCATTTACAGAATCCTCCAGATAGAAGACAATTGTTCGTAAGCCATTCTGCTTGTTCTCTCCATCAAGTTCTTGGCCTTTGAAACTAGCTTTTTTTTTTTTTTTTTTTTTTTAAATCAAAGCTGTATAAATCTTGGATTTTGTAGATGATTTGGGAGAGGAAGGTACAAGAAGGAAAAAACTGATCCAAATCTGTGAAAGCAATGATTTGAAGTACTATTTTGTATAAGTCTGTAAGGAATCTTCAATTACTTAACCAACTCCCCCCAAATTGAATGAATACTAATTTTAAACTGAAGTAATACTCCTAAGATAGTTGTAGAAAACAGTTTGTGAGATAATGTCAGTTATATTTCTTATACTAACATATGTAAATAAACATTTGCATTTTTATTGCTATACTCTTACATAAACTGAAAGTGTAAATATAATTCTAGCAGGTAACCTAAAGTGATATTTCCTTGGAATAATATTCAAACCATTGTCTTTATATTGTGCTTCTAGTCATGATTTTCCATTTGACATATTAATAGTTTTTGTTATTTTCTCTATAAAGTTGAACACACTCTTTATAGATAATCAGGCAAATAATTAAAATGGAAAACATATCTATATAATTTATTCTGCTATCTAAGGATGATCACTCAATTTACCCTTGTATCTTTCTTTCCAGTAAGATACTTATTATTACTTGAGAGTGGCACTTCGCAAAGAACAATTGTTGCATAGCATCAAAAAATTAAAAAAAAAAAAAAATTGGCCAGGCGCAGTGGCTCACGTCTGTAATCCCAACAATTTGGGAGGCCGAGGTGGGTGGATCACCTGAGGTCAGAAGTTCGAGACCTGCCTGACCAACACACAGAAACCCTGTCTCTACTAAAAATACAAAATTAGCCAGGCGTGGTGGTGCATGCTTGTAATCCCAGCTACTCAGGAGGCTGAGGCAGGAGAATTGCTTGAACCCAGGAGGCGGAAGTTGCGGGGAGCCGAGATTGCACCACTGCACTCCAGCCTAGACAACAAGAGCAAAACTGTCTTCAAATAATAATAATAATAATTTAAAAAATAAATGTTATTACAATTTTTAAGGGATCATATATTTAATGTAGTTGTACTTCCTAAATTCATCATGACAGTCTAATCCTCTTCATTCATTTAGGCTTTAATTCTACTGGATTTACTTTTTTATTTGGGGTTGGGGGAGAAATTTTCTGATTTTCCAAATACCTTTTATTATATTGCATTTTGTCTGCTATACCTAGATATTGATGAGAGCAAATATCTGCAGAGCATAGTGAAAAATCTTTGATTCGAAATTCAGGCCTTTTGTGCATCTCAGGTTCAAATTTATGTAATGATGAGTTCAAGGCCAAGTTTAGAATCCATATAATTACAATGTAACCTTTCAGGGCCCAGGATTCTAACACCTTTTGTTCATATATGAGAAAATGTGACTTGGGTGTGGTGGGCCACACCTGTAATCCCAGTGACACAGGAGGCTGAGGCAGGAGGATTACTTGAGCCCGGGAGTTTGAGACCAGCCTGGGCAACATAGTGAGACCCCATATTTACAAAACAGTAAAAATAAAACTTAGCTAAGCATGGTGGCACATCATATCTGTAATTTCAGTGATGGGAGTCTCAGGTGGGAGGATCACTTGAGCCTAAGAGGTCGCGACTACAGTGAGCTATGATTGCACCACTGAACTCTAGCCTGAGTGACAGAGTGAACCCAGTCTGAAAAAAAAAAAAAAAATGGGGTCTTTGATCTCAAAGGTTAATTGAGGCAGCTGAGTATTGAGAAGTCATTTGAGTGGCAGTGTTTGGAAAATATCTGACAGTGTATGACAGATTCATGGATAATCTGTTAGACAATTATTCCCCATTCAGAACTGAAGTCGTAAGGGTAAAAACAGCTGATTACCAAGATAAGGAAGGATATTATAATCAAACAACATTTTCACATTTGATGTCACTTGGTCTGAGAACAAGGATAAAGAATAATACCTGGATGATAAATAAGATAGTTTCCTCATCTAGTCAATAATCTGCACTGTAGTGCTCTTTACATGAGAGATTTAATGAGGCTTAAGTGAAATGGTTAATGTGTTAGCTCTCTGCTAATCAAATGTATTATTGGGTACTTACTACTAAGCACAATGATGACTGCAAAGCTATAATCATTTCTCTCCAGGGGCTTCTAATTTAGTGGCTAATGAGAACTATAAGCTGTAAGGGAGGCATAGAAGTAGTGGTGATACAAGAATAGGTATAAACTGAACAATGAGGGGACATAAGACTTAAGTTATCCTATGGACATAAAAACTCAATGTGGTCAAAAGACCAAGAGTCTGATGGAGTCAGCTTCTAATTGCTGTAGAATCCTGAGCAAAGCATTTAGCTTTATGTGTGACTTGAGGTAGCTCTATTAATTTGCTTTATGCATGTGTGTGTCAGTCTGATTTTTTATGCATTACTTTATGCATGTGTGTGTCAGTCTGATTTTCATAATCACAGCTCATCCAAAGATTTTCTCAAAAGTCAGACTTACCTAGAAAATCTGTACCAAAGAACTCATGAAGAATGGCTCATCGTTGGAGAGAATGCTGAGATCTAAGGGAAAAGAGACAACAGATCACAAGAAAGTATTATGAACAGTTATATGCTAGCAATTTGCAAAAACCTAGATGAAATGGATAAATTACTGAACATGTGCAATCTACCAAGATTGAATTATTAAGAAACAGAAAATCTGAACACATCTCTCAATTGCCTATACTGGTACCTAAAAATGTATTTTATTGCATTACGTATTGAAACAATTCATTCGGTCAATTTCATGGAAAGCCTTCAATGTGACAGGCCCTAAGATGGACAAGGGTAAACTGGCTAACACTGAGTCATGACCTGCAAATAACTATGCCAAACCTCCAAGGGAATTTATATTGTAATGTGCTAAAGCTTCTATTTAGCATTAAGGCAATGGAATAGAGTTTTTATTTGAGCTATCATCAAGAAAAGTAGATGTGACCGTTTTGGACGTGTTGTATGTGACAGTGTTGTATATGATCTCTTTGATCCTGCAGATATTTTAACACTACAATTAGCACATAGTAGCTAAATAAATTCAATCAGTTCTGTGTTGTGAATTGGCATGCATATAATACAAACATAAAATTTAGCGACTGTTTTTTCCTAGTGACCTCTGACCTTGGTCATTGCAATTATTATCTAATCTCTGATTTAGCCTCCAAATTCCAATATTCAAATGTCCGTTTATATCGTGTCTGTCCTCTATGTTAAGGTCTTTAGACTGAATGTCTAAAAGTGATTTACTGCCAAAATGGCAAAATGTGGATAAACATTGAAGCTGAGGTATGATTACCTGGGCTCATTATACCATTATCTCTACTCTCTTAAATGTCCACAACATAAAGTCAAAAGACAAAAAATAATAATAAAAGATATTTTAGATATTGTCTTTATGAACAAAATGAGTATAAAGTTGACTTTTAACTGTACAGGAAGAAAAGTTTACAGAAAGACTGAGCAGGCCTAACTGTATATGCTGTCAATCAAAAACACAAGTATCACAAATATTTTCTGCTTTATGAATTTTGCTTGCATTTAACAATCAATCTCCTATGTTTCTAAGTTTCCTGGAAGGGGTGATGTCATATAAACCTTAATCAAGAGTTAGACCTTGAAATCTTAGCGGCTTAAATCACTCATTGCTATATTGTGGTCATTGTTATTAACTTAAAATTCAAATCCCACAGGTCTGTGTTTCATTTTTAGCACATCACTTCTGGTAGGGACCAGATGTTTCCTTTAGACTAGGTTATGGCTTCTTATTTGCTTCTCTTTTTTATCTTAAAATTTATACCTACCAATAGCTTCCATGCGGTCATTTGCAGGGCATTACAGTATAGAGTCCTTGAGCTAGCAGGTTGGAATAATGTCTTAGGGACAAGGAAGGAAGCTCTAAGGGAATACTGTGGAAAGGGAAAGAGAAGGAGACAAACACAGTATATGGAGATACCAGATGAAGCTAAGAAAAAAATAGATAGCACACTCCAAACTTGCTTAACTGTGATCGCCATGCAAAGAAAAAAAAATGTCTATGGGAAACATTCCAATTTGCATTGTAAGTGTAGCTTAGTATTCAGGTACACTTTTAATAATTGTCTTTAAAATATAGCTGAGTATTTCCATGGCTTAATATTCTCCTTGTACTATTAAATTTTTCTATTATGTATCATTTAAGGGGAACAGCAAAAACACAGACAATGTTATTCACTGTACTTCTTTTGATGTAAACAAAACAAAATATATAACTTCTAGATAAAAAGCAAACTAAAACTATTAGTGAAAGTCCCCAACCTTAATTTTAAGAGCTTCCAAAATTGTTTACAAGTGTGTTCTGTAATGCAAAAGATGTTCAAGTTTATGGATCAATTAAGACATTACAGTAATAAACCAGAATTAAAACCATTAGCATATACTTTACATACTAATTTTGGTCAGAAATATTCCATCAAAGATTAAAATTTTCTATCACATCTACAAACAGAAAGGCAAGGGTTAATGTCACTAACCTGAGCTCACTTCTTTCAGGAATCTATGACTACAGTCCCTAATTTTGATAATATATCAAACAAGTATGAACAGAAAATGTGTAAGTTTTCTTTATCATCTAAGAGACTATAGCAATGAGTTATTAAATGGCTATTTGAAATGTATCTCACACACAATTATAAAAATATGTTGTTATATAATATTATTATGTCTTAGGTTTTTTGCTAAAAATGTTTCAATTTTGATAGAGATGAAATCTCTTCTCCTATGCCCTCATATTTATGACTGATTTCTGGCTATATGTTGTGTCACCTCCTGAACCATGGACATGACCACTGATTATAATCTGAATTTGGTAATAAGATACATGAACGTGACATGCTACCCCTTATCTTCCTCTAATTGTAAATTGTTATAAAGAATATACAATATTTGCTAAAATAAAAGTATTTCTTAGAGGTACCTAGATCATAACCCCAAAATAGTATGGCAAAACATATTCAATTTATAAACTTAGAGTTCCAAGGTAAAGCATACAAATCTGGCAATTTAATGCCAATTTGTGAATAAGGAAATGGGAGATCATGGAAAATAATGAATTGCAAAGTTTAAAATAATAATAATAGAAACATCAAGGCAAAAGATACCACAGGCACCTTGAATATCATTGTAACGGTCTTTTTTACAAATCTGGGACACTTAGGTTTTCAAGGACAGTTGAAAATAATGAAGCAATGAGGAATTATAAGCCAAGATATGCCAAACATGAAGAGAATAAACCTTTGCACTAACCTTTCATACCTTTTCAGTGTTTCCCTTGTTCCTACTGAATGGATACCTTGGCCAATCATTTAACATTTTCTGTGATATTTCCTCAGTTTTCTTTTTCTTTTTTCCCAAATTTGAAAATGATTTCCTACTTCTTGAGTTGGCAGAGCTTCAGGCAAACTTAATGCCTCTCTGCTTCGTGTACATATCCCGTATGTTTAAGGGCCTCCAAATCTTTTTTTAAACCATTTGCTCTGCCTAGAAGCTCATTTCTTTCCCTTTCCACATGTTCAAATCCTATCAATTTTTTCAAAGCTTTACATAATATCCTGTTATCTCTGCATTTCTTCATTTCATTCTGAGATGTCAAAGCAAATTATTTATGCATATCTTATGGTTTAATGATTAGCTACTTTCTATGATAACTTTCATCTGTCTACTATTATAATGCCGTTTTTCCCAACCACTGGTTTCCAATATTCAAGGATTAACAATAACAAAACTGGTAAATGTGTCTGTTTCCATTTTGATTTTAAAATCCATTTGGACTCTAACTGCTTAAAAAGGAAATCAGTTTGAGATCCTCTTAGTGGTTGTCAAATGAGCACACATTCAACTTCTCAAACTGAACAGTCCTAGCTATAAGGAGACCTTCAAACTTTATTCAATTTTACATTGTTGTTATTATTACTTTTAAAGTTATTTTAGATGTCATTGGTTAAAGGTATTGGCAAATATAAGTATATTGAAAACCACAGTTGAAAGTAGAGAATTCTCTATCTGTAAATTTGCAACACCATCTTTATTGGATTTGAAAATTACATTCAGTTGATTCATATTCCAACAAAGCAAGAAGTGTTGTCTGGTATTTCAAAACTAATTATCAAAAAGAAAATGTAGTATCATATATATATATATATACACACACACACACACACTAATGTTTTATTTATTAGCATAAAAATAATTCACATGGATGGAGAAGTATATTTATTAAGCA
>NW_012121154.1:6464709-6556909 GCF_000951035.1 Colobus angolensis palliatus | reverse complement strand
CATCATTAAACTGTAAATATTTTTCATTGTAAATTAATGTGAAAAGTAAATATATGAGAAATAGTTTATTCAACTGGCCAACAGATATTTCTGGTGTGTTTTCTATGTGCTGAGTAGTCTTCTAAGCAGTGTGGATATGGCGGTGAACAAGACAGTAAAACTTCCCTGGACTCAAGGAGCTTACATTTTCATGTGAAAGATATTAAAGATTTTTAAAATACCAGACAAACTAATGCGCAATAAAATCAGGTAGCATAAATAAATAAATGCAATAAAGTGTGTTAGATGATAGAGTGTGACGACAGGTTATTTGAAATAGTGGCTAAATGAAGACAGAGAGCAGAACAGGCACACAAGTGTATGAGTGCAAAGGATTCTAAGTAGACTGAACAGCCAGTGCAAGGTCCACAGGTGGAATATAGTTTGGCATTTACCAGAAGGGGTTGTGTATTTTGGTAGAGTACATGAAGTGAAATATGGTAAAAGATATGGATGGAGAACTAATCAAGGGCCAAATCATGTGACATGTTATAGATTCTGAATATCTGAAGATAATCTCTACTTCTAAACCCTTTATTAGAATGCTTTGAAGACATTTAATATTTTAATGTTTATCTTTTTCCTTTTTTTCCGACACTCTGTTGCCCAGGCTCAAGTGCAGTGACGCAATCATAGCTCACTGCAGCCTTGACTTCCCGGGCTCAAGTGACCCTCCCATCTCAGCGTGCCAAGTAGCTGGGACTACAGGCACATGCCACTGCATCTGGCTAATTTTGTTTATTTTTTGTAGAGACAGGTCTCGCTATGTTGTCAGGGAAGCTGGTCTCAAACTCCTAGGCTCAAGAAATCCTCCTGCTTCAGCTTCCCAAAGTGCTGGGATTACAGGCATGAGCCACCACACCCTGGCCTAGTGTTTATCTTTTATAAAGACATACTTACTGAAGTTATCTTAGAGTTTAGTGCATGAAGAAATATGATGTCTTCTGAAGGACTGCTACATTTTCTTGTATCTGATGAGAGCTTTGAAACACAAAGCAGTTCCTTTGTGATCCTAGCTGCCAGGAGACACCAAGCATGAGCTCCAGTGAACTAACAGTCCTTAGCTAAGGTTTTGGGAAAAATTCATCTCCTCTCCTTCATGACTATTTTCTTTGTTATTTACTTTATGTCACCATTGATTTTATGTTATTCACTGCTGTTTCAAATACCTTTGGAAATAAGTACAATTTTTAAAAAATCAATGAAATCACCACATTTGCCAATCTGGAATATTTCTTTCTAAAACCATGATTCATATGAAATCCATTTATTAAATAATTGTTTAGTATCTGGGAACTGTCTGTTAAATTAAACAAATAAGCCCTCAATTACACTAATGAGGTTAAATATGTTTCTAAGTATGATAAAATAAGATTTAAATGGACAGGTAAAATAAAGCCTGATATGTAATATTATGGGAGATCAATACAGGAATGGTTTTTGCTGCCCAAGGGGAAATGAAGAAGATAGCACAGAAATAAGGTGCTGCCACTGAATCTTAAGGTAACACCACTGTGTGCTACTGAATATGGTAATGTATGCTGTACACTGCCCAATACTAAAGGGTGTTGTTCATATTATATATTACCAAATAGTATCCAATCTGATACAACTTATTATTAAAATATTAATACAATATATTATCAAATATACAATATTGTACAGCAAGCATACTTATAAATATATATCATGCATGATGCATTATATATCATACATTATATATTATATATGATATATATGTCCTATATATAATGTATATACATGTTATGACAATTATCTGGCAGGGTGCAGTAAAATGCCATGAAGAAATGACTTCTTTTATTTGCACAGTTACCCTATGGGCCAATGGTAGCACAAGCAGTCATTTTTAAACAGGGAAATACCCATTCATTTAGATTTGACTTGACCAGGCTGGATATTGGACATGTTATTATTTTTTCAATGCTTCAAGTATACACACCTTGTTAAGAATCACTGAATCTGGAGAGTAACATTTAGTAGAGAATGGAAAATTCTAGATATAAGAACTATTTGAAGCAGTGAGAGATGCAAAGTGAGAATGCAGGGACAATTTCATTGAAGAACAGATGATTCAAAACACAAACAATAGGTGAGGGTTTTAAATACTGAGGAGTTGGAAGTCCATTATCTGGGCAATGAGGATTATTCATGTTTTATTTTAAATAAGTCAAATAATCAAATTTGGGCTTTCAGAAGATAAATCTGACAAATGAGAAAGGAGCAAATCTTCATGCAGGAAGATCAAGTAGGTCGCGATGGCAGTGGTCAACGTGGCGGTGATTGAAACCTGACTTAAGTGGATGCAGTGAAAAATAAAACACAGGAGACAAACAGAAAAAAAAAATATGGTGAAGTTAAAACTGTTAGAAATTGGAAGATGGTTGGGTGTATGGGTGATAATTTTAAGCTGAGTGACAGTAGGTATGGTGATGAAATTTACGGAGGTTGAGAACACAGACTTAGGGAGGGGGAGATGTGTGTTTAAGGCACCTGAGGAGAGATGGCCACAAAATGTTGACACGCAGTTACACCACAGTGAGTCAATCACACCAGAGTGTCCAAGAGTTCAAGGCCCAGATCCGTGGAGATCTAGGTCCAAGTCTGGCCATGTGGGGCACCATAACAGTGGAGTAAATTACTTAACTTTTCTAAGCCTCTATTTAAATTGTAAAGCAGTAAATATTAGTATCATCCCAAGAGTAAAAAAAAAAAAAAAAAAAAATGAGATAATAAACACCGTACCAGTATGTAGAAAAGTCGTAACAATGCTAACTAATCTTACAATTAGGATAAAATTTAGGGGTCAAAAATTAAAATGTGGAATTAATTGTGCAGAGGTGCTAAATTAGACCCACAGAGAAAAATGCATTATCAAGAAAGAGCAGATATAGGAAGAAAAGAAAAAATATAGCCTAGATCTTGGTAGATACCTATACTTAGAATGCAGGTAGAGCAGTGTTAGACAGACAAGGGAATTAGACGAGAAACAGCAGCCACGAAGGTCACTTTCTAATCTTTACATTAAAAAGTAGGCAAAAGTGAAAGAGTGATACGTGAAGTGTATTTAAGGGCTGAAGGTCTCAATTGCAGAGCTTTGCTAGAACTTTTCAATCGACCTTAGGACTGTCATACTTAATCCTCCCATGTTTTGCTCTAAGAAAGAGGATGGAGCTATGCTTCACTAGATACAGCTTTGTACAATGCTTGTCAAAAATTACAATAAGAATTGTTTGATTGTTGCTGATTACTCTCTGATAACATCAAAACAAAGTTTCATAAACATAAGTGCTACAGCATGGAAGTAATAATGATAACAAACCAAGTCTCTGTGTCTGATTTAAAAACCAGTGGGACATCTGCTTGGCTGCTACCATAATTGGCTACCAGCCTGTTGTTTTGTTGTGCTGGAAGAGGGACTTTATGTCCTGTGGATATTACTTGTTCTTGGTCCAGGGGGACCCAAGTTTCCATTAGATTACAAGCTCTATGCACATAGCCAGATGTGTGCAAGACTCTTGCATAATTTCTGTAAATCATGCTTAGCTTTTTTCCTTTTAGCATTGGGTTTCTTTTAGTTTCCTTTGGTCTTTTCCCTGTGAGAATTAACTAGTATCTCCCTGGACTCACAGTGTCTACGATGTCACTTGGTGTGTTGTAACTCTCCCTGCCATAGCCTTGTGAAAGCCTCCTATGGTAACCAAACTAAACAGATATACTGACGTTTCAATATCACTGTTCAATTGTGTTGACATTGGATTCAGTTCTATTCACTCATTCATTTATTTATTCTTTCATTCAGGAAATATCTTTTCAGCACCTGCTGTATACCAATCATGTAGCTAGATGTGTTCTGATTTGTTATCCAAAGAATGAATGTTCATGGTAGGGTATAGAATGATTTCTAGAATAGCTCTCATTTAGAGACTTCCTCAATTAATCTTATTCTCATTTCCTCGCGCACCATTACCACCACTAAACCTGTTGATATTACTTTCTAAATATGTCTTAAATCCATTGGTTTTTCTGCACTTTTTTCTGCATCCTTTTAGGCCATATGGCCATTACAGTCGATCGTAATTGCCTTGCTGGTTTCTCCACCTGAATTCTTATCTCTCTTCAATCCATTAACCATGCTGCTGTTGGAGACTTTTTCTTTTCAATGTAATTCAGATCCAATCGTGAATCTTCCCAGATTAAAATATTTCAAAGGCTTCTTGTTGTTCCTGGGATAAATCCTTAGAAACTACTGTGATATCTGGCCCATCTCTAAACCTTCTGCATCATCTCCTATTTTCCCTTTTCTCTGTCATCCAGGGGCATTGGCCTTCTGCTTTCTGCTTTCAGTTATTTGAACCTACTGTGCTCTTAACTGTCCCTGGCAGGCTCATTTCAGTTGCTGCTCCCTTATCTTTGAATGCTTTCCTTAATTCTTTGCCAGTTAAAACTTACTCATTTTTAGATACTGTTTATTTAGCTCAATCTTGTATGTACATGTATATGGGAATGTATGTATACATATTTGCGTGTGTGTTTGTGTGTGTATATATATGTGTCTATGTATGTATGTGTATATATTTGTGTGTGTATATGTACATATGTATATACACACACGTGCACACACACATGTATACATACATTCCCATATACATATACATATAATATCCATACATATCCATATATTTACATATGTATATTATATATCCATATGCACACATATATATACAACATACATCTACATATACGTGTATACATGTATGTAATAGATGTATGCGTCTATTAGGAAAGCCTCTCTGATCTCTCAGTCTAGCTTTTCACATTGCAACTTTTTTCCCCTTCACTAAACAATAATATACTTGAGAGTACAATTTTGACTCTTTGCCATTTTTTCCCCAAAGGAGTAGCACAAAACGTATATATAAACAGAATTGCAATATAGCTTGCTTTTGAGTGAAAAATGATTAACTGATAACCCCACCATCTTAAAAGGGAAGAATGCTGCTTTGGGGCCATACTGTCTCTTGCAAATTCTTGACAAGGCTTTTATAATTAATGAAGATGACAATAGAATGGAGGAAATAAATAAGGATATTAATTTAGCAATAATTTTAGGCTTCAAAGATTTGAAACATTACTCTGTTAAATTATTTTAATAGCATATATTTCCATTGACCTTCATTATGTTTGAAGACCAAACACAGAGTAAGCACTCTTCCCTAACGTCAGCTTTTTCAAACATACACAATGTTATTTTATTTTTAAATTGGCAGAAAAAATTGTGCATATTTATTGTGTAAAACATTATGTGTTTTGAAGTATACGTAGATTGCAGAATGACTAAATCTAGTTAATTAACATATAAATTACCTCACATAGTTATCATGTATGTGGTACACTTAAAATTCACTCTCTTAGCATTGTTTGAGAAAACAATATATATATTGAAGTCAGTTGTGAGCAGCAATAGCAATAAAAACTTTACCTTAATCTGATGTTTAGAATAAGGACATTTCACATATGCTAGATTAGAGAAAAGCAAGTTAAGCTGATAAGACTAATAGTAAACTTTTGTCATAGCTTTCCTGTAGAAAAGTGCTCCTAACGAAGGATGTGTTTGGGAGAAATTGTTTATTCCATAAGAACAAACAAGCAAGCAAACAAAAAACCCTGGTAAGAAGAGTGCGCTAATAGAATCACTTACATATTAGCCCTCAAGTATCTTTCAGAGCCTGAATTTATAGTTTAGGCAAGCTAATAATGACACTAGGGCATTTTTTCAAATATGTTTTCCTAAACACAAGTTAGCAAGGTTTATGTGTAAGTATCTTGTTGAATAATACTCATTGTTTTTCAAGTGGGCAGAGGGGTTTATGCCAAAATTTCTCTAGAAGGCCACAAACTGTTCCTTCCCGGTTGCATTTCAGAGCCAGGGGTTCAAGGACAGTTCACTGTTAACTCTTACACAATGGACAGAAATATACAAGTAAGGGGCAAATCTTTGATTTAAAATTTTAATTTTTAAGCATCATATTATTAATTTTAAAAGTCCTAAACACACTCAGCATTACATATGCAAGGATGAAGTAAATGTCAGTAATAATACTTGAAGCACATTTGGATGATGGTGATGGAATAGTGAAGAAAATTATCTGGAAGAGGAATAGCACTCAGAAGACTTCAGAGAAACAGGACATGGAAAGTGCTGGATAGGAGTGAAAACATGAATCCTACTACTGCCTGTATATTGATGATGCTTTGCATATGTGCAGCTGAACTTAATTACTTGTTTTGCGAAAAAGATGTTCACACAGAAATGGGAAATTCTATGATACTGTCTTGTGAAGGACATTCTGTCAACAGATGGAAAGAGCTGCTATTAGCAACAGGATTGTTGGTTCAACTTTAATGGCTTAAAGTTAGGCCAGACAACCAACTAGAAAAAAAAAAAAACAACAACATCAACAAAAAAAACTCCTAAGTTCCAATTGACATTCTGTGGTGAAATATTCATGTTTGAAGACAGTTGGTGAAGAAAACTTCTAGGGATTCCCTAAATGGAGGGAGTCAATGGTCTTGTCTCAGTGATTTACCACAGAGCCATCATGCTTTTTAGCACAATCCACCACAACGTTTCCCTCTCCCTCACCACCTATCCCTATAAGCTCATGCCCAGCAGGGAGTAAACAGTTTAATGATAATGCATATGTAAATCGTGGAAAGGAAATACAGGATTTCCTATTTTTATGGGACATAATCCATATTTGAAGATAACAGTACTTACAATGTCAGAGGCAGTCTATGATATTTACTGTGTTCATAGAAAATATGCATAGCTGTGTTCACTGAATTTTTAACGTGGCTTCTTCTTTGATAAAATAATTTGTGTAAAAGTTCAAATAATAGAGAAAACTTTTACACACAGGAAACAACATTTTTTTCCTTAATTAAAAGGGTCACATTCTATAATATCTGGAGATATGTGACCCTACTTTTCATGTAAAGACCATCTGACCTAAAGGACCAATTCCTTGCCACCTGGTTGTCCCTCTCTATGTCACATATCAGACCTATGACTGGCTGAGAGGTGGCCATCAGGGCTGGCCTTCCAGGATCTGGAAGATCAAAGTCTGCTCATACAAACTGGCAAGGAGAACATGAAATGCATAAATGCAAGAAATGAAAAATCTCCCTTGCTAGAGTGGTGGCTTACGGATCTTCTCTCTTTTTCCTGTGTGAAGGACATAATGCTTCTGGGAATGTCCTGGTGTCATAGCAATACTCTTTAGGGACCATTTCTGTGCTTTCTGTAACTTTGTTTAAGCAACAAAAAAGCAAAAAAGCTTTGAACTTGCTCAAAGGGTGGCTAATCTGATACAGACAAAGCGTAGATGAAAGTCATTTTTAGCCTGCAACTATGTTGGAGGATGGAAAAGAAAACTTGCTTTTGGGTCAGAATTGTGTGGGTTAGACTCTCAAATAAATCAGTTATTCACCATGTGTCCATTATCAAAACTTAGCCTTTTAGTTGCAGTTTCTTCTCTGGAAAGTGAGCCTAAAATGTTAATTTGAAAGCTTATTTTGAGATTAGAAAAGTAGAATTAATTAGATGGTATCTATGTCGTAAAGCGTCAGGCACATGAACAGTGCTCAATACATAGGACCTATTATTAAAATATGATGAAAATACTGGTTATGGTTTGACAAAACAACCATTTTTGTGGATAGTGGTTACTACTTGATACAGAATAGTTTTATTTAAAGAGTGGTAACTCTAGTCTATAATTTTCCTTTAATGTGATTCTGTAAAAGAAATTTTAATTGAAAATATGTAAATATCAGGAGAGCAATATGGCTTTTCCAGTTTCTCTGTTCACTTTGCTTTAGTATATAGAATTAGAGATTCTTAATATATAAATCCTAGAAAGTAATTTAGAAATCCTGTCATTGTATCTTCAGAGTAATAACTTTCATCACAGGGTCTGTTTGGGCTGAGAGTAGAGCTTTATTCATGTTTAGTGGAAGTCCTAAGCAAAATTTATTGTAAACCAAATATATTCTACAACCCTTCAAAAAAGATTCAAAAAACAATAATTTAAACCAAAGAACTCTGGCAGTGCATGGCCCTCATTAATTGAGGCAAACAAAAAATGACCAAATGACTATTGAAAACATAGAGGAGAAAAAGTACTAAGAAAGTTTATAGGGACTCACCTACAAAAGTTACTGGAACAAAAATCTGTTTTTTGACTCAATAGTAATCAATATTCATTTTTATGTTGTTTTATACTTAAGACAGGAAAATCTGAGCCTTTCTCTTTACTATCAGAGCAAACGGCAATCATGAAGTGAAGCTAATTTATTATTGATTATTAATTACTTGAATTTCTATGTTTCCTAAGTAGAGCAACCATCTGTTAAGGGGAATAACAGGTTCTAGCAGGGAAAGGATTAAGAGTTTTATTTTCTTCAGCTGAGGCCCAAAAGGAGTGAGGTTTTTCAAGTCAACGTTCATTCCATTTTGCTCAGGTGTCAGGGATCTATATTTATCTTGTGTTAGGCATGCATCTGAAGTGCTGGAAGGCTCAGGATGTCAATGGTTTTCAGATGTCAGGATAGCCTTAAGGCTAGATGAAGGGTTGAGAGCCTGTGCCTCATTTCTGAGTTCTCAGCTGCTATGTCGTGGAAATCCTGTTTACTTTCTGCATCTCCTCCTGCAAGACTCTGGAGCCAGTCTTGAGGTCCTACATCTGCGAAAGCAAGCTCTTCTAGAAGTTGGTGAGCAGAATGCTTTTTGTTTAGAAGTGTGGCTGTAAATGTTTTTGTAGTTGATGCACTGTCATCTAGTAAGTAACTGTTATTTTTGGGCTCTCTAAAAAGGCAATTATTATCTGATATAATAGTTTAGTCTGTGATGCTTCTTTTAACTTATTTGTAAGTTTTAACCAAATGGTTAAAGAAATTTGCTTTTTAACCCTTAAGCCTTACATTTCCACAACTCTCTAAATTCCAAAGGATGCTATGGATTTCTAGTTGCCTATTTCATGGATTTTACTTAGAAAACATCAGAAAACCCAAACTTCTCATGATTTCAGAAAGTGTAATTTTACTTGAAACTTCTTTTCCTTTAGATTTCTTGTTTCTGTTTTCTGATAGGTTTTTAAGAAGATTAATATTTTCAAAAGGATACTCTAAAAATCTGGCCAATTTGATTATCCCCTTCCAACCTGGAAAAGTTCGTATTTAAAATGAGGCTAGAATTTGAATGACCTTCTTTCATGGGACTCTGAAAATGTTTTTTGGCTTGCTGTCACAACTGACAAATATATTTAAGAAATAATCTAAAAGACCAATCTTAATTTGACTCCTAGACAGAAGAAAACAAAACTATTTTTATACATAAAACTTACTAATCATTAGTGATCATAAAAACTTTCTTGAGTGTGGGTGCCGCAAGTCTTATTTGTGGGGTAGGGGGAGATTTTGTTACCTCGCAGAACTTTTGTTATATGGTGTGTTTCATAATGTGACCACATAAGATCAGACAACACCGCCAAGAATGACAAAGTCGTTACTTATACAGAAAGTCAAGTTATGCATATTTTGAGACACAATTAAGGTTGATACAAAAAAAAAAAAAAAGCAATTCCTTCTGTTTCTCCATGCTATTCTACAAGCCCTGGAATGAATTAGATAGGTTTCTTTGCCTTTACAAAAAAGGTCACTTTCTTTTATTATTTGGGGAATGGTTGCTTGGTGCTAGACTGAATTCTGGGGCACCATTTAAGGCTAATACTTCCAAAGGGGTAAACTTCTTGTTCACACTCCTTGAGAGGACTCACAATTCAGATGGGTTATCTGTCTCAAAGAGAAATTGGCAAGCTATCTTGTTTTCAGTTACAACTGACTAAATAATAAAAGTGGATTTGTGGGGCAATATATGAGACTCCTGTAATCCTGACAAGAAGAAAGGAAAAATATTTTCAAATGATGTACTGTGCAATTACTAATTATTTGGAATCTGACCCTTTTGTAAAGTATAATGACAACTGTGGAATTAACTGTTCTAAGAGTTCAAGAAAGCAAACACCTGAGGATAATAAAACAATTTTCACCTGGGAAAAAGATACGCTCTGGAACTCAAGAATTACTGTCAGGCAACAAAAAAGGTGGGGTGGTTAAACTGCTGACAAATCATTGAAAAAAGACAGCTTAAGGTTGTAGAGTTGTACAGTGGGATGATTAAATGGAAGGAAACGTTTCAGAGCAAAGAAATATAATATAAAGCTGTTGATGTAACTGTGGCTCATTTTGCTTTTCACCACAAATTACTGATTAAGATGACTAAGGAATTTAATCTGATACTCTTAGTATTTACAAACTAATAAAGCTTCAGGTTAAATTATTTGAAAAAAATCCCAATTTTGAAATAAAGAAATGCTACAAAATGAGTGAAAAGGAAAAATGTATTTGATGTTTATGATTTTCCTAAAGATTGCAATTCAGATAAAAATTGTGAAGTGCATCACTTTATTGCATTCTGTGAGGAGCAAGTGGAGGTACTGAAGAGGGTGGGTATGAGGTTGGGTTTTCATGTCATGTGACTGGAATCCTCAGTTATGTCTAATCCACAGTGGTTCAATCACAAACAATACATGTTCATCAGGAAAAGAAAATGATCTCAAATGTAAGTGTGCAAGGAATAGAAAAATAATATAGTCCAGTAAATAGCTTTAGTGTTGTATGTAGAAGTACAGTAATTGGCTAAGCCACTGGAAACTTTCTTTGTTTTTTAACAAAGTATGCCGTTGGTTCCACAATAAGCTTTCAAGTCATTTCTTTATGGAAAGGGTAAAGTGAATTCTGATTTGTATCTTCTGACAAACCATGTGGAGAAGAAGTAACACTTTTAGATGCGTGTTTGTTGGTACCCTGTTAAATAGCTAAAGATGTTTTGAAATATACCCAGAGACCTTTGTCACACAAACACTATCGTACAAAGAAGGAAATGACAGAAAATTGGCAAGCATTAGAGGGGACATAGGAGACAGCTTGGCTCATTCACCAAGGACTCTGGACTGTGCTCAAATGGAAAAGCATTGTTTGCCCTTCAGTGCTTGTGATGTTTAAAGGTGAACTGAGGATAGTTTTTTAAAATAAATTATTATTAGTTTCATCTCTTCATTAATGTTGTTCCTTCTCATTAAGTCTTATAAATATTACTTTTCTCATTTTAATTTTTAGAAAATAAAAAAATATCCATGTCTTATTTTATGACCATGACTTAATAAGAACACTTCAGTCTAACTGAAATTCATTTGGAGGTTCCTTTGGTCGCATGTTGAAACTTCATTGTAACTTTATTTAAAATGTAGCAAATGCCACTGCAAGATCTACTTCTTGTATCTAATTCCGGTAAGTTTTAGAAATGAAGTAATAAACATTAGTGTGTTCAATACAATGGTCTCATAAAATAGAACCCAAAGCATACTGTCATTTATAGAAGATATAAAATTTTAAGTAAACTGGATATCTACTTTAAGACTGAGCCCTAAAGCATGAAATACCTATTTTGGTTAAATACATGATGGCGTTGCTATCTTTCAAATACCTTTATTCATTGACATACTCTTTCAAAAATATTTAATGAACACCTACACTGCTTTAGGAAATGCTATTAGAAATAATGTTGTGCTGAACATTTATAAGAATCTAGGATCATTTTACAGGCGGTTTTCTGAACCTTGTTCATATAGAATGAAATTTTTGATGAAGGTTAAAAAACAAAAACTGTTAGTAAATGATGAAAGCATATTCATCATTTTATGGACACTTTTCCCCATGACCCCACAACAACAGCTCCCTTAAAGTGTTATCAGTCTCTGGGGAGAAGAATAGACCAAACGAGTGACAGTTGTATTTCCAGAAGGACTAGAAGGAAGATACTGGCAGAGTTATTTCCATTGCTTACTCTAAGCTTCTCGTTATTGCATCATTTACTCTTAAAATGCTAAGTAACTTCACACAACTTAGGAAGCCTCTCCAGAATAAAATAACTGTAGTCTGGATTCTAAGCTTTAGGATTGATAACTTCCTACATTATTTCTTCTTGAACTATTTCATCTGAAATGGGGAATAAATACTATTCTTGATTTTATCTTGGTCTCTTGGGAGACTTTTAATTTCTATTAGCCCTATCCTTTTAAGAGCTGCTTGGTCAATAGGTACATCTAAGCAGGTGCCATAGACAAGGAATTACAGGGCAGAAAGGTATGAGCTGTGATAAGCTTAATATACAGGGATAAGAGCATTCCTTACAGACCTTTGCTATTGCCTAGAGTTGGAGCACCTTGCCTGCATATAAACACCATAAAGGTAATGGAGTTATTCCATTTGTAACTACTTGTATTAATAACAGCAATGTCCCCGTGCCTGACTCATACATCATAATAACTCAGATTTTATTCATTTATTTAAATTATTGTCTAACTATTTCCTAAATCAAAATATTCATCTTCTTCTAAGGACTATGACTAAAATTTTAAGAATTTTGCATTATGGAAATAACTTAGATACATTTGTTTCTTATGTTTAGCACTTTTTCTAAGAATATCCAAATTGACGTAGCTCTATACTATAACGTAATACATACAGCTGTGCAACTTTTTTTTGTATTAAATTCTCAGGTAGGTAGTTTAATGGAATGTTACTACTGCTGTTCTTCCCAGCGTGTCTGTGGGTTTGTTTATTTTTATAATATAAGACAGATCCTCTACTCATAAAATGAATTATGGGATTTAACAGAGAAATATTCTATAATTTATAAGACACTAAATATATAAACTCACAGACGCTGAGAATGTCTCAGTAAATCGTTCATGAAGCTCATTCATTTCACCTAATGCCTCTCACTGATGTCCTAGTCCTTTCCCCAGTCTGCATGCAAAACTTAGATGTGCTTGCTACTATATACAGTCTCTTAGATCTCTTTGCTGTCTGTACTGAGTTTTGGATGAAGCCAGAGAGAAACATTTAGCTCAGTCAGTTTCACTCTGGGCCCAAGGGTCATCTTGGAGATTTGCTAATCTTTCCTCCAGGAAAGGGCTGTGATTTCTCCACTTTTCACTTCGTGAACAACCACAGCATGCACAGTACTGTTCTCTGCTAGCCTAGTCACGTATCCCCTCAAAACCCTCTCTGACGTTTGGGGATGGTGGCTAGCTGGTGGTAAAAGTACAGGCATCACCCATTTTCTTTCTCCATCCCTTAGTTCCTTTCTGACCTAGACAGCTGCTTGAAAGTTCCTTCCCCTTCAGTCTTCCAATCTTTGTGTATTGTATCCTTGTACTGCAGCCCTGTTGTAATCATTCAACAAAATTCTGTATGGTTTACCAGCTGAAGTTGGGAAATACAGGATTAAGCAAAGGGAAAAATAAATTCTATAATTAAGAGGCAAACAGGAAGCTTACTATAATTCCTCCCATTATCTTCTCCACCCCATTAATATTCCTCTTGAGTATTAAAGGTAGCATTTTGTTCTCTCAACTCTCCCATGCAAAACTTCTGTACATAGTAACAGCAAGAGAGTTTCTGAAGCTGAAATCCTGTAGAATAAATAAAAGCAACTGAAACAATCTGAATGGTCTTTTGAAAAAAAGAAGAAAAAGAAAAGCACTTAATTATTTACCATGGCAAAGCAACAGCTATGAAGCTTGCCTTTTCTTTTTTCTGAGGCTTAGGGCTGGACGTCAACTTTCAGCTGCTCTCCCAATGTTTACATTTTTTTCATAGCAAAAGCTACAAACAGAAGTGGGGATAGTTCTTAGCACACTCTAAAACTAAGACCTACTGAATTTTTTACAAGTAAGGATGTGGAGGCTTGTAGAAGTTAGTGACCTTTTATGCCCTTATCTAGCCATATTGCTTTCTTCAGTTTCTATTTCTGCAGATTTTCTAGGCTCCCATTCCCCATCCCCCACTTGCTAAGTGATATCGATTTTCATGACTTCACCTATAATCTGCATGTTGAGGAGACCCCAATCTACATCTTATGGCTCCAATCACTCTTCTCAACTTCAGACCCATGTATCTCCATGCCAGTAGGTCAAGTTCTCTAGTTGAAAGTATCTAAACTCTTTTTGTTGTTGTTACTGTTGTTGTTGAGACGGAGTCTCACTCTGTCACCCAGGCTGGAGTGTGGTGGTGCGATTTAGGCTCACTGCAACCTCCTCCTCCCAGGTTCAAGAGATTCTGCCTCAGCCTCCCAAGTGCTGGGACTACAGGCGCCCTCCGCCACGCCCAGCTAACTTTTTTGTATTTTCAGTAGAGACGGGGTCTCACTGTGTTAGCCCAGACGGTCTCTATCTCCTAATGTGATCCGCCCACCTCAGCCTCTCAATGTGCTGAGATTACAGGCCTGAGCCACGTAACCTTGTGAATGTGTTCTGATTCAAGATGTACATTTTTATGTTCAAAATTAAATTATAATCCCCAAGTGAGTGTCTTTTACTAGGCTTGAATTTATCCCAGCCTTCAATAATATATATGCATATAACATATCCCCTGCAAATTATTTTAAAATAAAATGGTTAAATTTTAATAGCTATTTATTACCTATGTAGTACCTGCAAAGCACCCTAAAAATAATTATGCAAAGTGCCTAGTATTTAATGAGAAGTAAATTATTGCCTGAGGCGTACTCTCTACTGTTAGACTGCGTATGTTTGAAACTTAGATCTCTAACTCCCCAGCTCTGTGACCTCGGACAAGTTAGTAAACTTCTTTGTACCTCTGTTTCCCTATCTGTAGCACATGGATAATAAACATACCTACCTCATAGGGTAACTGTCCAAGATAAGCAACTTAATGCATACAAAATACTCATAAAAGTGTCTTGCATATTGTAAATGCCATAGAAGGGTTAAATATTATGTAAGTTTTACAATAATTTTAAAATAGATAGTGTTATCTCCATTTTACAAATGAGTAAACAGACTTGGAGAGATTTAGAATTTGGCTCAGGATCTTGCAGCCAGTTAGTGAAAATGCCAATATTAAACCCTGATAGGACTAACCCCACCCCACCCCACCCCTAAACCTGGTCCTGTATTTCCCCTCCAGTACCTCCTTTTGTCTTGTTACTCAGGCGTAAAACCTGAGACTTACAATTTTTTCCTCTCTACCTAGCTAATTAGTCACCAAGCCTTAGCTATTCATGCTACCTTCTAAATATCTTCCATATCCACTAAATATTTCTGAAATCTTGCCCACGTTTCCTACCCCCACCCACATAGCCACTTTTTAAGTCCAACTACATAATTTCCTTTCTAGATTATTTTGATAGGCTTCCTCTGGCCTTCCCTCCAATCCATTTTCCATGCTGATGCCAAGGCCATCTCCTAAACCCAAATTTTATCATATACTACTTCCCTAAAAATCCTTGAGTAGTCCTATGTTGCTTTCAAGATAAACCCCCAAGAGAATGAATTCCAGGTAATCAAGGCACACATATAATATAAAGTTTGGTATATTATGTGTTAAATTACGACATCATGTTTGTGGTCATTTGTGGCCACTTTTCTGGTGTTTTGTCTTGTTCTTCCAAAACTCATACGCTGCACCGAAGCCTTACTGAAATTTGTTTTTCCAGTTGTATGTTTATTATTTTGTATGTTTCTTTATGTGTCTCTATTTGGGGAAATGCCTATGATCCACTCTACCTTCTCCCACTCTGTACCTGGATCTTTATATGCAGTCCCGGCATAAGGAACCACTTCCTCCACCACTGTCCTTTAACACCTTCTCTCCCTCACCATCCACTCTCCCCACCTGAGTGTAGGTAGCACAGCCTGTTAGAATTGTCTGTTTATGCATCTGCCTTCCTAGACCTGCTGAGAGCTACTTGAGGGGGGTGTCAGGTTTTGGTTTTGTTGATTCTCAACATTTTCTCCAATCAATCAGAAGTCCAAACTAAAAATACTTTAGGAATGTATTTAAGTTTACTCTTGCAAGGGCTACTGATTAATAAAATATTTGCCAATGTAATTGGAGGGAATAAAAGCATATATAAATAAAACAGAGTTGATGATTCAAACTATGATAGCAGAATAATTTCACATGTAATATGAAGATTTCAACAAGAGCTTGTTAGGAGATGTAATACAGCATTAGAGTCAGAAAAAATAGTCGCAAAAAGCTTGAGTTAGTATTTGCTTGTCTTCTGGCTTGTGATCTGTTGGTGAGGGGAGCCAGGTCAGAATTTGGTTCAGGTTACAAGTATAATCACCCAGCAGGTGCTTGCTATGTAGGCAAAGGGTTGAGGGCAAGATAAGATTAGGGAAGGACATGCACTGTGAGGGGTGAGCCAAGCTCTGGGTCTGATCTAGGTTTAAATCCTTCCTTGGAAAACAAGGACTGGCAAGTGAATACTGGAAACTGAAGAGTGAGAAGTATTATTCAAAAGCACACAGCTCACTTTTAACAGCTGATTAAATGAGACTAGATTTATCACAGTAGTTCTCAAAAATTGGTGCATGAGAACGATAAAAAAATGTTTAACTTGGTATTCATAATGCCTTTTTAAAAATTGTTACTATATTGTCATTGTAATTATCATCATCATTATCCTTAGTGTTTCCCTGAATCTACATTTGTGCTCTGTATGTCCCACCTCAGACTACCTAAGATTTTTAATCCCTTCTAGGAAGTTATTTAAAATCCACCTACAATTATTTTGGTAGCCATTTACGGAGAGGGTAATTTAGCTTCCTAATATTATGCTATTTTTATGTCATCTTTTATAAATACAAGAATAGTATATCTTCAGTGTAGTCACTCAGGCTTCTTTAGTGAAGTTTTAGTGCAACAGACTTAGAATTTTCCTCTATCTTCTTTTGAACAGATTTTGAACAGTTATTTTATTTATTTATTTATTTATTTATTTGAGACAAAATCTTGCTCTGTCACCCAGGCTGGAGTGCAGTGGCATGATCTCGGCTCACTGCAGCCTCTGCCTCCTGGATTCAAGCGATTCTCCTGCCTCAGCCTGCCCAGGCTGGTCTCAAACTAATGGCCTCAAGCAGTCCTCCCCACTGGGCCCCGCAATCCACTGGGATTTTAGGCATGAGCCACTGCGCCCTGCCTTGAACAGAATTATAATAAAGCTCTTGGGTATTTCATGGCCTTTCAGTGGATGCTCTGCCCCCGTATTCTGACCTGGCCATGTTTCTTGTCTCGGCCTGCTTCTTTCTCCTATACATGACACAAAAGCTCTAACCTCAAAATTGTTGTCCCATGTCATTTTGCACGTCCATAATAATCTCTCCTGTTTCTCATCACTCTAGCATCTTCTAATTTTTCTTCTTTGAGTTTCTCTTTAGTCATCTTGAAAATTCTGAGAGATTGTGCTAGCATATACATCAGAGCTTCCTGATAGCACTGGAGTTAGCCAAGTTTCTTAGGTGCTTTATTACTGCCAATGTCCTTTCTTTAACCAAAGTACAACAGGAACACACTTGTAGTGAGACAAGTTCATTACTCATTGCAAAGAGAGAGAAGTGTACCATAGGGAACTGACAGTGACCCAGTAAGAAGATGTTAGGAAAAATCTATTCTATAATTTGGACTTTGGTTGGTTGACTGGGGAGGGTTGAGGGGTGATACTGAAGGAAATAGAGGTTTGCTCTGAATTGGATGTTGTCAGGAGGCAGGATAATTTTATGATTGGTTGCCTTAATCTTATCTAGGACAAGGGAAGACTAGACTGAAGCTAAAGCTGTAATTGATAAAGAAGCAGAGTCACTCATAGTAAGTGGGAAGGGAATGTGTAGTATCTGTGGCTTGGACAGTGTTCATAATCATTCTGGGTTCAGATATAAAAGGGTCTCATTTTGTCTTGACTCATCATGATCACAGAATGGTTTTATCTAAAGTAAATGTTCTGTGAATTGTTTGTGTTCAGCAGAACAAACACCAAGGCCAAGCAGTGAGTGCTGGACCTGTGTCCAGAAACAGCAAGACCTAACTAATAATACCAGGCCAGCTCCTGGATGATGGGCTATTTTCTCTTTACATTACAAAGTTCTTTGCTACTTCAGTAATTAAATGTGCACACTTAAAATCCAATTTCTACTACTTTTGACTGTTGAAATAAGATTCTTTTGAATTTCCTTCTTAAGCCCTATAATACATGCTCAATACATGGAGTACTTTAGTACAAAATATCATTCCTGTTATGCTAGCAACCTGAAAAACCAAGAGATCAGTCTGTGTATAAAAATGATAATGTGCACAAATTGTTTGGGGGAATTGATTCTTTTCTTTGCACATATACCATAAAAACTAATGTGTTATATAAATGAAAAAATTATGCCATTGGCACATATAAAATACAATGGAATGAAATTTTAATTACTCAAAGCTTCTTATGAAGAAATTAAGGGATCTTTCCACTTACTATATAGATGAATAGCATGCTAATCAGATCGTAGAATCCTGCAGTTGGGAATTATCTTAAAACGTATTTCTGAAAATATGCACCTCTGTGGAATTCATATAAATGTGGTTAAATACATATGCTCAACTTTCTATTTAGATATTCCAGATACCACCTGAAATAGAAGAGATAATCTGACTTTTTCTATTATACAACCATAGACTTTCTTTTCTCGTTTTAATTTCTTTAATTTTCCACATTGACATATATAATTGTATGTCTTCACTGTGTCTTAAATGTATAAACATTTGTGGAATGGACTCAATCTAGCTACTTAACATGTGTGTTATATCACATAGCTATTATTTTTGTGGTGAGAACACTTTACATCTACTAAGCATTTTTTAAGAATTCAGACTTTCATCATAAGCTTTGCTTAAATAAAAAAAAATCTAGTAAGTGAATCAAGTCTGTGATTGAATAATATTCCATATATTTAGGTAGTATATGGATTGAAAATGAGTAGAAATATTGACAAATATCCTATGGTAATAATCTACTTTGTAACTTCTCATGAATCTGTACAGGAAGTAGTAGTGGTAGAGAGACGAGGAGAGATAAGGCTATAAATTAACTTGATTCCATAAGTCACACAAAGAAAAAGCATCTTTTCTTTTTTCTTTTTTTTCTTTTTTTTTTTTTTTTGAGACGGAGTCTTGCTCTGCCGCCCAGGCTGGAGTGCAGTGGGTGGCCGGATCTCAGCTCACTGCAAGCTCCGCCTCCCGGGTTTACGCCATTCTCCTGCCTCAGCCTCCCGAGTAACTGGGACTACAGGCGCCCGCCACCTCGCCCGGCTAGTTTTTTTTGTATTTTTTAGTAGAGACGGGGTTTCACCGTGTAGACCAGGATGGTCTCGATCTCCTGACCTCGTGATCCACCCGTCTCGGCCTCCCAAAGTGCTGGGATTACAGGCTTGAGCCACCGCTCCCGGCCAAAAGCATCTTTTCTTTATGGTAATGTAATAGTTAAAACATTTGTAATATTCATATGTGTACTACTTTATTTACATTATACATATATGTGTTTTAAACATGAGCTGCACGATAAATTCAAAGTTTCAGTGCCATATGTAAAATTAAGTTTCTCTATTCTTTTTTTTGCAGGGAGGTGGGGGTCGGTCTTAAAATATGATAAAGGCAATACAAGAGAAATAGTGTGTTTTAACCTCTGCTGTATTTATCATAGTATCTTGTTAATAAGCTACTTCGATTCTATTTTATAGAGTTTGTTCCTTCAGTTACTCTTGAAGATATCATCTAAACCAAGAAAGATGTCATTCTTCACTTCCTCCTTAAGGTCTATCCTTTCACAAGATCCTGCTTCATCTTTCCTGTTTTGGAATAAAACATGTAGCTCTGTTTTATGTGAGCCAGAAATAATTTACTGAACAGGAAACTGTAGTTAAGAAGTAAAAATCCCAGTTAAAAATTTTAACTTTTAATGAGACAAAGAGGCATGAATCTTTTACAGATGAGAGATGCTTGTCATGGGCCTAAGAGAGGGGGTTTATTTAAGTCTAGTTAGCACTTTTGATTCTTAAATTTGAATAGTTCAAAAGTTAAATTAGAGTAGGATCCTGATAACCGAGTTGACTCCTTGTTAACAGTAATAAAAGGTAAATACGATCAATAAATATAAAATATCTACTAGTTACTTGGGAAGTTAAGATAGTACTTTTGGAATCTATTTTATGCAGAACCAAATGCATATAATTAGCTAATATGCTTTTGGATGTCTATACTCTGCAATATTACTGTCTGAAAAGTTGTTACAGATAAACATTTATTATTTTTCTGAAAGTCAAAGGGATATTTTGTATGCCCGGCTTAGCAGCAGTTATCTATTTGAAATGCAAATAAAAGCGCATTAATGCCAATCAGCTTTCTTACTAGAAATATTTCTATACTTGATGTTTTTCCACAAACTCTTAACACATCACAGATATTTTTAAACTACTTATATAAATTATACCAGAATAAAATGGGCATCATTCTCTTTTTGGTTTACATCGAATCCTTGTTTCTGTAGAGCACATCCCTGTTGTGGAGAAACAATGGTGATTGTTTTTAACTGCAAAAACTACCCAGGTTATTTCTCGGAGGGCCTGCTTGTCTTCCACTGGGTTTAGACACAGGCTCCCTTTCACTCTTTGTCCTACATTTTTAGACCATCATAATGTATTTACATTTTATACACCCAGTGGCCAACAAGAGAATCTATACGTATGCTCACTAAAAAGCAGGTTCATACAATTAGTTTGTTCATTCCTTCTTCCTGATTAGGTTCTTCTTTACTTAAGTCCAGTTCCTGACTCCAGAATAAAAATGAAATTATCAATGTCTCCTGTTCATCAGTCTGTGGTTTTTTTTTTGCAGGGGAGCCCTCTGTGTCTTAATCTTTGCTGCTGCTGCTTCGCAGCTCCATCTTTCCCTCAAATTCCCCACCATGACGCCGAAGTACTTCCCTGATTCTGCCCTTCCTTGGAAACCAAATCTGGATTCCTGACCCCAATTCCAATACACCAGTTTATAATGTGAAGTGGGAAATTGCAGGATTAAATATTTCCTGATATCAGTTGAAAACTGTGGGTGCCCTTGTTATTTGCTCTGCTACTCGTTAGCTTTACACTGGATTTGTCACTCCAACTAATGCCAATATAAAAGAAATGCTAAGTTCTTTGTTCCTTTGACCTTTAGTGTTTTTTTCCCCTCTGCTTGCATAGGGACATACCCAATTTTCATGACTTCTCTTCTATCTACCCCTGCTGTTATGTTCCAGAATGCCATCAAGATGAAAGCTAACCAAAAGTATTTCTCCTACTTGTGATAATGACTCTTAGGGCTTGCTTTTCAATTTTACAGCCCTCTTTGCCATGGCTGCCACTATAAATTGCAAGCACGTTCCCCGTTAATCCAAACTTTGCCTAGAATGAGATCACATTCCCTTCATTAGGCTGAATACAAGTTTAGTTCAGGATCTTGTGTTTTTCCAGCATTCATTTATTAGTCATCTAACTGAATTTCTCAACCCAATTTATTGCTTTTCATGTGACCTTTTAAAAGTACAAACTCGTATCCTGTCACTCCCCCAACTTATAATTACTTAATTGTTCTATTCCGCTTACAGAATAAAGTTCAAGCTCCTTAGAATATCATGCAGGGGGCTTCAAGGTCTGGTATCCACCCATCTTCCTCAAGTTTTGCCACTTCCCTGAAAACAGTTTTTGTACTTTTGCAAGCATATCACTTCCTTTTTGCCTCTGAATTTATGCATGCTGTTCTTTCTGCTTCCATTGCCCTTTTTCCATCTTCTGTGATTAGAAAATATCTATTCATCCATTGAAGCCCTTCTGTTATTTTACAATCATCTCCTATCAACAAAATCACAATCTGTTCAAGACTGTATTTTATTCATTTTTGTATGCCAGTGTCATGCTCAAAGTCTGGAGTATGATGAAAGGTCAGTTTGTGTTTGAATGAACAAGTTAGTTCTTTAGCACGTTTCCTTTCTCTTAACTCACAGCTTGGAATCGTATTATTTCTTTACTCTTCATAATTTCTCCCAAAAAATTCTAAGGTGGCAAGCTTCATGAAAACTCTTGGAGTTTTCTCTAATCGTCTTACCACAACAAATGGAAGACTCTTTCTTGGTTTCCATGATAGCTTTTCTTTGGTTCAGATTGATTAATTTTATATTTCACTTTTCCTTTGTCAGGATAATTCTGTTTTTAGGAAGGATAGAAGCTTGGACTTAATTTTGAATTTTGATTTAATTTTGATTTGTTTTTAAAGCCTTAACAGATATCATTTTCTTCCTTTAAAGAACTCTATCTTTCTAAGCAATAGGAAATCTTATGGTATTTCTTTGTTCTTTAGAGTTGATTCTATAGATACTCCTTGACTTTATGTTAGGGTAATATCCCAATAAATCTACTAAAGTTAAAAATATGAAAATATCATTGTCAAATTGCATTTAATACATCTAACCTATTGAATACCATAGATCAGACTAGCCTATCTTAAATGTGCTCAGAACACTTACATTGGCCTACGTTTTGGCAAAATCATCTAATACGGAGCATATTTTAGAATAAAATGTTGAATATATCATGGAATTGATTAAATCTGGTATTGGATTATGGTTTCTACTGAATGTGTATTGCTTTTGCATCACTGTGAAGTTAGAAGATTGTAAGTTGAATCATTGTAAGTTGGGGACCGTGTGTGTGTGTGTTTGTGTATACGTGCGCACACACACATATGCAGTTTGAGCAAATAATTGTGTTATCAAGATGGTATGACAGTCCAATATTTTAAAGTGATTACTCTAGAGAAAAGTTAGCATTTTGGAAGCTGATAATTATTTTCTAAAATTTATTATTTGACAAATACTATGAAAATAAATCTCAAGCATTTTCTTAAGTCTACAGTTGTGACCAGTTGGGATGATTTTGCCTGCAAGTAACAAAACAATCCAAAAAAAGCAGTTCTGGAGGGACTTTTTTTTGTTGTTCATATAATAAGGAGCCAATAGACTGAATTAACCAGCTTGGAATCATCCTTAGGCTCACTGAGATTAGTTAATTCATAGGGCTTTAGGTTGGTTTACCTTAAGGTTATCTTACAAGTACAAAGTGACTACAGCAATTGGAAGGATCATGTCTTTCTAAAACAATGCCTAACAGTGGTAAGAAACAAATTTCTCTCTTTCAGTCTTGTAAAACAGAAAACGATCACTGCAGCTCTGTAGCTGACTTGTTTTTATGCCTCAGTGTCAGCATTTTGTTAGATACTTGGTATACATCTCATTATCAAGGAGAATTGTGGCTTAGACTAATCAATATTCAACCTCTGTAGCTTAGGAGAGGTTTCATCATCACATAGACATGAAATATCTAATGTGAAATCAGAGCTCAGTGAGGAGAGATGAGGTGGAAAGAGTGGAAGTAACTTCTGTCACAGTAGGTCCCATTCTAATTTACATGAGTTCAATTTTTGAAAATTAAAATATGTGTGTCCTCACACACAGGAGAACAACACACAGTGGGCCCTTTCAGAGGGTGGACGGTGCAGGGAGAGAATCAGGAAAAATCACTAATGCGTACTAGGCTTAATACCTGGGTGACGAAATAATCTGTACAACAAACCTCCGTGACACAGTTTGCCTACGTAACATACCTGCATGTGTACCCCTGAACTTAAAAGTTAAAAAAAAATTAAAAATAAAATATATGTATCCTCCAAATAATTTTTAAAAAGTAAAATTGCTGTGAAGGGCCAGGCACGGTGGCTCACGCCTATAATCCCAGCACTTTGGGAGGCTGAGGTAGGTGGATCGTCTGATGTTAGGAGTTCGAAACCAGACTATCCAACGTGGCAAAACCCCATCTCTAATTAAAAAAAAAAAAAAATAGCTGGGCGTGGTGGCAGGTGCCTGTAGTCCCAGCTACTTGGGAGACTGAGGTAAGAGAATTGCTTAAACCCATAAGGCAAAGGTTCCAGTGAGCAGAGATCATGCTGGTGCACTCCAATCTGAGCAACAGAGCGAGACTCCACTCAAAAAAAAGAAAAAAAAAATTGCTGTGTGAAAAACAAACTCTTCAAATATACATTGGATGCTAAAGTTTCTGTTTTTCACTTGGCTATGATATTCTTTTCAATTATATCTGTGCTGCGGTCTTCTAGGGCATTGTCATTAGAGAAAGATGAAACTGATAAGACATTGAAGTACCAAAAGTTGGTCACACCTAAATTCATTGCAAAAATTACTTAGTTTAGGACAGAATTTTATTCTGTTTATGTAAAGATTATTACCATTTTCTGTCATGCATAATACATATTCTTTCATGAATATTGTTAAAATTTTTATAAATTTCATAAATGCTTTGGTTTTTTTACATTGTTTCATATGGATAGTAATAGATTACAGTGTGATATATATATATTTAGACCCTGCATTCAGGGTCTGAATGCAGCAGCCAGCGTTTAACTCTTAGCTCAGCACTGTTTGACCTTGAGCAATTTAGTTAACCTCACAGAGCATCATTTTTGCCATTTGTAATACTGTGAAAATAGTGACACTTAAAGAGTATTCTGAAGATCAATTTAGATGGTCCTGTGTTTTCAGAATAGGATACGGTTTGTGGTAAGCACTGTCTGCTCTGCAGTAAACACTCTCACAGCATTAGCCACTAGTGTAAAAGAATGTTTTAGGGTGAAAAAATTTTATTTAAAATATTTTCATCTTTGCTTTCAAATGGAAAAAACTATTCTGTATTTAATTCCTTTAAGAATGTATTACTGGCCGGGCGCGGTGGCTCAAGCCTGTAATCCCAGCACTTTGGGAGGCCGAGACGGGTGGATCACGAGGTCAGGAGATCGAGACCATCCTGGTCTACACGGTGAAACCCCGTCTCTACTAAAAAATACAAAAAACTAGCCGGGCGAGATGGCGGGCGCCTGTAGTCCCAGCTACTCGGGAGGCTGAGGCAGGAGAATGGTGTAAACCTGGGAGGCGGAGCTTGCAGTGAGCCGAGATCGCGCCACTGCACTCCAGCCTGGGCGACAGAGCGAGACTCCGTCTCAAAAAAAAAAAAAAAAAAGAATTTATTACTTTATATTTTATTGTGAATTGTTATTTACACAGTCTTGGGTTTCTCATGGTCTCAGGCCTGAATATAAGTGTTTGATTTTTCTTACCCTTAACATTCACAGTAAGATGATATGCATTTATCCATAGTAAGAGGCACTGAATATACTAAAAGTCTTTGCAATGTTTACGTAACAAAAGAGCAAAGAAATTCATAACTGCCATAAATACTTCCTAATATTTTAAGCTTGAATAGTTTTAGATTTAAAAATCATTAAAATGCTTTCAAACTTATATATAGACCTTTAACTTTGCATTCATTATTTTCAAAGTAAACTTGGATATATTTTATAATAAGTCAGCTCTAAAGTTACCAAATAATAAAGATGGTTATAAAATGCATCCAGTAAGTTCTTCACTTTATAGCATTATGTACAATTTTTGTGCTCTGAAGCAGAATTTTTAGTCTCTATTAGTGCTTCTTCATATAAATCAACATAGAACTTTTAGCATTTTAAAACTAATTGCTTTTGAATTGTAAGATGAAAATTACACCTTTTCCCTAATAATGCCTCAACACAGCAGATGCTCTATTAATTTGAAATGACTTACTTATTTTGAAGTTACCACGACATCTTTTTTATGTTTTCATTCTCAAAGTCCCTGGCCTCTGGTAAAAATTGCCAAATCTTTCTATGGATGGGGAAATATCCTCTGCTTTTATCCCTCCTCTGCATTGACCAATAGATGGTAACTGATCTCTGACTCTTGTTTGAGAAAGAAACTGGAATATCATTTTCTTTATGGAGCTTGCCATCTCTCCTAAAACCTTCTCCCTTTGTAGGTTGTGCTATAAACTTTCCATGATAGTACCTATTGTGCTAGTTTATAATTTTCTAAATTTCAGTGTAAGCTTATTATCATTAAGCTAGGGTGTTATTGATTTTATTTATTTTTAAATTCTCTGGACCCAGAAATATCTGGTTTCAAGAATAATTATTTTATTAAAATAAATGACTATGTGAATAAATGTTTTAACTGAAATCTGTATATGGAAATAAAAATAATTTTAAAACGTCAAAGTTGTATAGATAAATGCATCTGTTGAGAGATTTATATTGACAAAAGGCAAGGATTTAGACATGAACCAGAAGATGCCTGTACTTTACCATGCATTCTGTCTTAGTCTGTTTTATGTTCCTATGAGGAAATACCTGAGGCTGGGTAATTTTTAAAGAAAAGAGGTTTATTTGTAACTCATGGTTCTGCAGGCTTTACAAGAAACATGGCACCAGCATCTGCTTCTGATAGCAGCTTCAGGAAGCTTCCACCCATGACAGCAGGGGAAGGAGAGCAGGCATTACATGCAGAGAGAGGGAAGGAAGGTGCCAGACTCTTTTTAACTATCGGATCCCATGGGAACTATTTAATTATAGAGTAAGGACTCATTCATTACCAGGAGGATATCACCAAGTCATTCATGAGGGATCCATTCCCATGACCCAGAGACCTCCCATTTGGCTGCACCTCTAACATTGGGGATCAAATTTCAACAAGGGTTCAGAAGGGACAGCTATTCAAACTATATCATATCTTTATGTTTTCCTACTAATCTTTGATATCACCAGCCAACTGCATGCATAACCTCAAGGTCACCTACTGCATACTACGGGCATACCTCATTTTGTTGTGCTTTGCAGTTATTACTATTTTACAAATTGAAGGTTTATGGAAACCTTGCTTTGAGCAAGTCTATTGGTGTCATTTTTTTTCAACAGCGTGAGCTCAGTTCATGTCTGGGTGTCACATTTTGGTCATTTCTGCAGTATTTCAAACTTTTTTGATATTATATCTGTTATGGTGATTTGTCATCGGTAATTTTTTATGTTACTATTGTTTTGGAACACCACAAACTGTACCATGTAAGACAGCAAACATAATATTGTATGTGTTCTGACTGCTACACTGTTCCCCTTTCTCTTTACCTCTCCTGGAGCCACCCTAGTCCCTGAGACGTGACCAGATTGAAACTAGGTCAATTTATAACCCTACAATGGCCTCTAATGTTCAAGTGAAAGGAAGTGTCACATATATCTTACTTTAAATAAAAAACTAGAAATAATTAAACTTAGTGAGGAAGGCGTATTGAAAGCTAAGATAGGCTGAAAACTAGGCCTCTGACACCAAACAGTTAGCTAAGTTGTGAATGCAAAGAAAAAGTTCTTGAAAGAAATTAAAAGTGTTACCCCAATGAACACACAAATGATAAGAAAGTGAAACTGCCTTATTGCTGATATAGAGAAAGTTTGAGGGGTCTGGGTGGATTAAACCACCTACAATATTCCTGTAAGACAGAGCCCAATCCAGAGGAAGGTCTTTACTCACTTTCATTCTATGAAAGTAAAAACGGTGAGGAAGCTGCAGAGGAAAAGTGTGAAACTCACAGAGGTTGGTTCATGAGGTTTAAGGAAAGAAGCTATCTCCATAACATAAAAGTACAAGAGAAAACATCAAGTGAAGAAGCTGCAGCAAGTTATCTGGAAGATCTGGCTAAGATCATTAGTGAAGGTGGTTACACTAAACAACAGATTTTCAATGCAGACAAAACAGCCTTCCATTGGAAAAAGGTGCCATTTCAGACTTCCATAGCTGGAGAGGAAAAGTCAATGCCTGGTTTCAAACCTTCAAAGGACAGCCCAACTCTCTAGTTAGGGGCTAATGCAGCTGGTGACTTTAAGTTGAAATCAATGCTTACAACCCTTATAAAAATCTTAGGGCCCTTCAGAATGATTCTAAGTCTACTCTGCTTGAACTCTATAAATGGAACATCAAAGGCTGGATGCTGGCACATCTGTTTATAGCATAGTTTACTGAATAATTTAAGCCCACTGTTGAGACCTACTGCTCAGAATAAAATGATTTATTTCAAAATACAGCTGATGATTAACAATGCAGCTGGTCATCTGAGCTTTGATGGGTATGTTCAATGAGATTAATGTTGTTTTCATTGCTAACACAAGATCCGTTTTGTAGCCCAGAGATCAGAGTCATTTGACTTTCAAGACTTATTACTTAAGAACTAGGAGCCTGGCAGTCACTTGAGGTCAGGAGTTTAAGACTAGCCTGGCCAATATTGTGAAACTCTGTCTCTACTAAAAACACAAAAATTAGCTGGGCATGGTGGTACACACCTGTAGTCCCAGCTACTCGAGAGGCTGAGGCAGGAGAATCGCTTGAACTCAGGAGGCAGAGGTTGCAGTAAGCCAATTTTGCACCACTGCACTCCAGCCTGGGTGATAGAGTGAGACTCTGTCTCAAAACAGAAAAAAAAAAAAAATATATGATTTCCATGGATAGTAATTCATATGATGGATCTGGACAAAGCAAATTGAAAACCAACTGAAAATAATTCACCATTCCAGATGCCATTGATAATATTTGTGATTCATATGAAAGGTTGAAATATCAACATCAATAGGAGTTTGGAAGAAGTTAATTGCAACCATCAAGGATGACTGAGGGTTACAAGACTTCAGAAAAGGAAGCAACTATAGATGTGGTGAAAATAACAAGAAAACTAGAATTAGAAGTGAAGCCTGAAGATGTAACTGCATTGGTGTAATCTCATGATAAAACTTCAGTGAAGGAGAAGTTGCTTTTTTAATTGAGCAAAGAAAATGTTTTGTTTTGGGTTTTGTTTTGTTTTGTTTTGTTTTAAGATGAAATCTCCTGGTGAAGATGCTATGAACACTGTTGACATGATGTGTAGGGAAAAACTCTCTAAACCATGTTTTTCCTCTGCCTCATGCCACAGCAATCATCACGAAAGCAGAGTTCCATGACAACAAAGTGTGGGGGTTTTTCACACACACCAAGCAGCGAACACCAGTTGGATGTCCTGCAACTCAGTTCTGGTACTACCTACATGGAACTAGTTAGATCCTACAGGTTGGGAGCTTCGTTCCCAAGACTGCACCCTTCTTTCTACACTAGTCACAAGTCTAAGCCTCCAGGAATACCAACCAGCTTCAAATTGGGGTTCTCATTACCCTCTCTTTGGGTTTGATTAATTTGCTTGATGCAGCTCACAGAAGTCAGGGAAACACTTATTTATGCTTACCGGTTTATTATAAAGGATATAAATGAAGAGATGGATGGGGCAAGGTATGGGGGAAGGTGTGTGGAGCTTACAAATGAAGAGATGGATGGGGCAACGTATGGGGGAAGGTGTGTGGAGCTTTCATGCCCTTCCTGGCATGCCACCCTCTAGGAACCTTCAAGCATTTAGCTATTCAGGAGCTCACCAAACCCAGTCCTCTTGAGTTTTTATGGAAGCTTCCTGACTTCAGCATTCCTTCCCCCAGGATATAGAGTGGGACCCTCTCTGGGGAGTCTTGAGACTAACAATCAGAAGGGAGGGGAAAGATTAGCGTTCTGCCTTGGGGCAAGTGAAAGGAGGGCTGGAGGGAGATTCTGCTTTCTGAGGCCTGATATACATGATGACAAAAAGTCTGTAACTAGGGCTATGGGAATTACGAACCAGAAAAGGTAGACAAAAACCAATATATACACCATGGAATACTATGCAGCCATAAAAAAGGATGAGTTTGAGTCCCTTGTAGGGACATGGATGCAGCTGGAAACCATCATTCTCAGCAAACTATCGCAAGAACAGAAAACCAAACACCGCATGTTCTCACTCATAGGTGGGAACTGAACAATGAGATCACTTGGACTCTGGAAGGGGAACATCACACACCGGGGCCTATCATGGGGGGGGGGGAGGGGGGAGGGATTGCACTGGGAGTTATACCTGATGTAAATGACGAGTTGATGGGTGCTGACGAGTTAATGGGTGCAGCACACCAACATGGCACAAGTATACATATGTAACAAACCTGCATGTTATGCATATGTACCCTAGAACTTAAAGTATAATAAAAAATAAAAAAATTTAAAAAATTAAAAAAAAACAATATATGTCATAACACCACACATGACAACAAAGAATATAGAATATTACATAAAGTTGGTTGATGAAGCAGTGGCAGGGTTTGAGAGGATTGTTCCAGTTTTAAAAGAAGTTCTACTTTGGGTATAATGCTATCAAAACAGCATCGCATGCTATAGGAAAGTCAAATGATTTTTCCAAGTAATGCAGCAAACTTTATTGTCTCATTTTAAGAAATTGCCACAGCAACCCTGACCTTCAGCAACCGCCACCTGGATCAGTCAGTAGCCATCAATATCCAGGCAAGATTCTCTACCAGCAAAAAGATTATTATAATTGTTAGTATTTTTTTTTTTAGCAATAAGGTATTTTAAAATTAAAGGATGTACATTTTTTAATGGTATGGCACACTTAATAGACTACAGTATAGGGTTACCATACTTTTATATGCAGTGGGAAACAAAATTTGTGTGACTCAGTTTATTGTGATATTCACTTTATTATAGCAGTCTGAAACCAAACTTCCAATATCTATAGAGGATGCCCATATTCTGGGCATGTTTACATTGATCTAATTTTCCTAACATTTTCTTGTGTTATCTCATCTGTAAACATGTGACAGCAGTAATTTATAGAATGCTTTGGGACAAATAGTACATGGAAGCCTTTAACATGATAGCTGACTCATGGTAATAGGTGAATAAATATTTGTCCCCTTCCATATCCTTTGATAGAATTTTTCAAGTTGTCTCACATGTGAGGGAAGAAATAAATAAATGTATTAGAACAAAAATAAGGTATTATGTTTCATAATTTAAATAATTTAAAGGTCATTTAAAAAAATCCAAAGAACACTAGAGAATCAAAATAATTTTAAAAATTAACTTAATACTAGTAACAGGGCACTAGTAACAGTGTATGGAAATGAAAAAGAGGTATACATTATTCCAGTTATCCAGGAGCTTAATATTAAGTTAACTAGTGAGAGTGGCAAGAGACAGCCACATGCCTAGGCAGATAGCAGCAGGTCCCCGTTGAAATCCCACCTCCAGCTGAAGACAGTTTAAAGTCTGAAAGCCACACTACAAGTTAAATCCTCAGACTGGATTGAGAACTTTTCTTCCTGTTTGGCATGCTTTCCTCTGATTGATCCCCACCCTTCACCTATTTTACGTATACTTTCCCTTTCCAAATTGGTTTTTCTACACTGTCATGCCCACCTTTGAGTGATGTCTTTGCTTTAATCTTTTTCACAATCAGCACACACTCCCCATTCTGAGTCCATAAAAGGCCCCAGACCCAGTCACATGGGGGACTTTCCCACCTTCAGGTAGGGGGACCACCCTTGCATCTCCTCTCTTCTGAAACCTGTTACATCACTCAATAAAATTATTCTCTGTCCTCCTCACCGTCCAATATTCACCATATCCTCATTCTTCTTGGGCATGAGACAAGAGCTCAGGAAATGATGAATGCTGGTATAAGCTGAGACATGCCAGTGTGGCCAAGAGAGGCCCAGGTGGGGCATGGCTGGCAGAGGGTCCCCGGCTTGCAAAGTGACCAAGAAGAAAAATCCTACATCACTAGCATTGCTGAAGGAGAACAAAGAAGAATAATGGCATACACCAAAAATTAAAGCAATTACCGTATCAAACATTACAGCAAAACTTGGAGAAAGATGTTAAAAAGAGGTAACAAGTGGAAATAGAAAAAGGAGTGAAACAAAGCAATATTCTAGTTACATTTTTAAAAATAATCATTAGGATCATTTAGAACAAGTATTTGTAACTCTGGGGGTCTCTGAACCCTCATTTGTTAAATAATCAGGACTAGATATCTAGATATCTACAGTGAGAAAATAAGAAAGGAAAGACAAGAAATGTATTCTACACAGAAGTAGGGGAAAGTTCCTTAAACTGTGAGTCACAGCTATTTATATCTGAACAAATGTGCGTTTCCTATTAGTCCTGGAGACTTTGTGGTCTTCTACCCATGCATTTACATAAAGAATTGTCCTCTGTGTATAAGCTGCATCTCTAGAATGTGAACTCCTTGAAACTACCTAGCAACGCTTAATTACCTAGGCCAATTTAGACAGACAGCACTATTGGTTGTCTTGGTAAATACGGGTAACTTCAATAACCAAGAATGCTCTAAAATCTATAGCTAGGCAACAGGCAATCTCTGACCTAAACTTTAGATAACAGTCCTTGGTAGATTTTTTTTTTACTCTGTTATGTAAAAGTAGAGACTTAACTAGTAATAATTCTAGCCAGTTCATAAATCTCTGATACCATTAATTTCTCTATTGAAAATCTCACTGTTAGTATTTATTATGCCAATCTTCTGTTCTAAAGAGATAAAAATTAACTAAATTTTGGACTTCTATTAAAGGCTAAGGACCAGCTCTAGACTGAATGTTGTCAACCAGGGTAACTGTCCACTTCATGAAAGTAGACTAAAAGTACCAAACTCTCATATATACACAATAATATGTATCAAAGTATTTGAAGTACATTATAGAAATCCTCACAGTAGGGGTCACGTTTTCTTCCACTTTGTGGCAGAGTTCTGAGCACACAGTGACCATGTGATAAATATTAATTCAGTGTGTGAGTGTATGAGGATGTATGTCATCAATATTCTCAGAAAATGACTGCCTTAAGTGTTCTGGGGAAAAGCCAGATTTCTGGTGTCATTTAGCATACACTGTAATTAATGCTTATTTTGGGGGTGCATTTATTTTTGTTTTATTTGATTTGTGTTACATATATAACATTGTATCCACCAAATATTGCTTAAATCTTTCATATTGCAAAAAAACAGCTATTATAAGCCTGAACTTGTTAGTCTTGCAGGGCCTTGCCCAAGGTTGCCCTCATCTCCAGCTTTCCACAAACTGGAATATTCACTGATGCTTTGTTTCTTCTCCCAGACCAGTATACATGTTGTTATGTGGTTCCTAGGAGGACTGTAAAGTCCTCTAACAAAGACACAGGATGGAATGAATCAAGGGAATTGCTATGAGAAAGAAGGAATATCCCTGGAGAGGGGACTGCTTCTGTGTGCTTTTAGACGTCACAGAATAATTGTTTCTTTTTTTAAAGGAAAGAACCAGGGTGAAGAGCGCTGATTTTCAAAGTTGGAGAGGTTAACAAACACTGGTTGCAGGATTTACTTTGGTTTAGGAATACCACTGTCTCACAGGAGTGTCAATCAAAATTCCACAGCCATTCTTGGACACTAGGAGGTGGGACTGACTGATATACAGCAGTGATTTGACCCAGCACTTGGGGCAAACACAACCAAAGTCTTCGGTGTTAATTCCCTGGTCTTCCCAACTAGCATTTTGAAAGTGCATTAACATTTCTGGCCTTGTGCTCTTTCGTCGGACTTCTAATGGTAATTATGCCTGTGTAATCACAGTAAAGTTACTTAATCTAAATATGTAAGATTTCACACTTTGCTTGCAATACTTAAAATTTCCTACTTTGATCTGACTTTTGCTTTGTTCTTGTGCAGTTTAATAGATATTTGCATTTCTCTGTCTTCTATCAGGGAGTAGAATTTATGGTATTGTAGGCATTTAGGCAGCCTGTTTCTAACTTTTAGATAAGAAGTTGTATCTAAAAGAAAGTAGAGTGAGTGGGTCAAATGACTTTTACTATGAGTTCTCAGTAATTATTATGTTAATAAGTGGTAAGAGGGCATTCAAAAATATTTGAAATAATGTAAGCCCTCCAACACACATATGCTTATATGCATACAACAGTGGAGGAATATCTTAATAGGGCAAATTCGTGTGCAGCTGTCTTTTACCCTTAGGAATACATATATGCTGCCAGGCATGGTAATCACAGCACGTTGAGGCCAGGGGTTCGAGACCAGCCTGGAAAACCTGGCAAAACCCTGTCTCCTGTCTCTACCAAAAATACAATAATACTAGGATATACTTCCTAGTATGTCCTAGGAAGACTGTTAAGTTATAAATAGTCATTTTTTAGCCAAAGATGTATTATAATGAATATGATTATAAAAATTTAGATTATCTTATATTGTAAGAGAGAGTGGTTGACTTCTCAATGTTGGAGCAAGCAGAATCCTCCCCTGCTTTTGATGTTTAATAGTGACAAGGAGAGGTCACAAGCAGTCTCTGCTGCTGGCATTCCTGGCATGGTTACAGTAGTCAACAGTGACTACTGTGACTTGTTTGAGAGGTGATTTTGAAAATTTATTTTACTTTCAGGTTAGAGAATTTAGTCCTTGTATTGGATTGGCTTGGGCTAGTGAATCTTTGATACAACAGCCAATAGGATATATGAAGTAGTGTTTTAAAAAATTAACCATTAAAGACAGTTTTCAATTTGCAAACCATTTCTAACATGTTTTCCATGGTAAGAATTAGCTACACAGAATGATACTGTGAAATATAGAAAAATGGGGGGGGGTACTGGGACTAGCTAAAATTTTACAGATTACAGGTGTAATTGTTTTGCTGGTCACACGTGATTATTTCTATTGGTTACATTTTATTTGGACTTGTATTGTCATACATTGTTCTATAGAAACAAATTATATGCCTTAACTTTGTTGTGATTATCTAAAACAGCTGGAAACTGAGTCTGATGTATTGAAAGAGAGTACAAGAGGTCATGGTTTGCCGCAGTGGGCATTGTGTGAAGATAAGGGAATGAAGACGGTGTTTATAGACAGACACAGGAAATGCTACTGCATGCTCATTCAAAAAATCATAACCTTGCTTGTACTTCAGATCTATGCAATTCTATTTGTCATCTGGATGGCTAGTATTGTGACTCAAGTATTCAGTATTATAGACGAGCTACGATTAAATATTTCAACAGAAGACCTCAAGGAATTACTGATTTACAATTACCCATATTACCTATGCTACAATAATTAGAAACAAAGAAATTGGAGTGATGTACTATACAGTAATGCTACTAAACAGATACGTGTTTATATTAAAAGGCAAGGAATTTATGAAGGCTAGTGTTATGTAAATGACTGTCTCTAAAGAGTTGGATGATATATCGCATTTTGTTCATTGATTCAACAAATATTTGTCTGTCCAATACACACCAGGCACTGACCATTTTCTGTAACTAATTTCATCCACTTAGCACTGTGAATAATCCAATAATTCCCTAGGACAAATATTATTATTCAATAAATTAAATGAGTATCAATACAGAGGGGTATTTCATGGAGATCACTGCTCTCCTGGGTAATCAGGGGATCTGCTATTGAGTTTGGTACTATAAATTTTTATATTTTTCCTTAAGGGATGATGAAAGATCAGTGGACTCCTAACTATCTGCAGTCTGTGGAGTCTCAGGTTGCTTAGAAACTCAGTGACTATGGGCTTGCTATGGCAACCCAATTTATCAGTGACTGCAAAACTAACTTAGCTGGCATTGTGGCACATCTCCATATTTTGCTGGTAAGAATATTCAGATAAGTTCTTCTATCATACTAGTATTTATATTATTTACACTATTGAACTAAATATTTATCAAATTTTGAAAATAATAAATTATGATTTATAATGGTCTAGAACTACATGAAAATGAAGCTTAAATTCTGAATGTATTTTTAGATTTCAAATTTATACTGTCTGCCGGTTACCAGGCCGTTGCCTTAGCTTAAATCTACAGTATGTGATTTTTAATTTGTACTATATTAAAAGCACGAGAAAATAAAACTAGTACAGTCAATTATCTATGTGCCAATAAAAATGCTCTGCAAATTTAACTTTAATACTTCAATTAATAGATAAAGTTATGTATATATAGTATAATTTAATAATTTTGTTTTACATTACAAACTCTTTATTCATATATAAGTGTAAGATATTTTACAGTATTATGTATTTTTAAAATCTTATGTCTTAAATAATATACCATATAATCTGATACACAAATGTATTAGAAAACCAATTTACTTAAAAAGCACATTTTTGCAATCATGGGAAAGACATTAGGGAACATATTCTCATCCTTTGTTTGAGTATTTGTTCCCTGTAGTACATTTACAACAATTTTGCCCTTGCTGATTTAGTCAGTCATGCTTTTAGATTTTAATAACAGGTTCTATTGTTTTACTCTCTATATAAACTACAGTCTTCTCTGTACCTCTTCATATGTAAGTATTGCATTCATCTTATCACCCTATTGATTCCAACTTTTGTTTTTATCACAGTCAATAGCAGAAGTAGAGCCAGGATTCCCTCCTGAGACAGACTATTACAAGGTTCTATTTACTGTCCTTTACTCCTGGGTTTTGGCATTTATGCATTTTGTTTTGATATTTAAGACTTCATCATATTAAAGGTTCTCTTGAGATTGAAAGAATCAGTCTGACTCGAGTTTTTACAGGAGAATGCTACATTTGATTATATTTTAAATTTTTCTTTATATTTTATCTATTGCCACATAATTCTGCAAATGATGAAATTATTTTTGAATCCTCCTGTACATCAGTGCAAATAGGCTATGCCCCAGTGGATGATATATCTCATCTCACAGATGGCAACAAGTACAAAGACAGAACTTAGGTTATTTTATTGGAATTAATTCTCATTGGAACAGAAAACCCAATTCCCAGGGGTCCTTGCTTAAGCCTCCAGTTAGTACATCATATTGACCTCCTCCCTTAACAGAGGGGCTTTTTCTAAATTAGACTACAGACCCACTACTCTTTAACACAATAAATGAGCAGTCCAGAACACTCAACAACCCAAAGGAACCAAACTCTTATCAAGAGATCGTGTGTGTTAGCCTTTAAGGAGATAGTAGTTTGGCATGTAAAAAAATTAGGTGGTAGAGTACAAATATTCAGAAGACTTGGAGAGGATTTTCAACAGGCAAAAGCAAAACAATACAACTATTGAATGATACATATTTAATGTTTAATCATGCTTTTTGGTGTGACTGAATTATTTTAATAAATTTTGCAAAACTTTATTTTAATCAATATGTCTGTTTCTGCCAATGGATACATAAACACAACTGGTACATTGCATCATTTAAAATATTTGGGAAAAGCTCATTGTGTAGAAGTACGTCATTCATTCTTGTATTATAGTTGATAAATACCTGTGAAAGGGAAGAATTAAAGCCCTTCATTAGAATATTTTCTAATGTGAAATGATCAAACTATTTACCTGTTTACTATGTTGAGATTTTTGCTTGGAAAAGAGTACATCTGTTCTTTATTCCATTACATGCATGGTATCTATTAAACATAAAAAATGCACATCTGGAAAATCATCAGTGCATTTAAACTTGATCAGATACTGGGATAAATAAAGGTACCTCTTCTCCTACAAAGGTATTTAACATATACATGCATGCCTTTTAAAAATCTATGCTGTGATACCTAGAGTTATAGTTTATTCAGAATCAATTAAAAAAACATTTGAGCACCTATTATGTATCAGGCACTATTTAAAACTCTGGGATATTATGCTAAACACTACCAGCATGATCCCCGGTAATATGTTATAGGGAGTTTCATTGTGACCTACTCTCTTGCTACTTATGAATGAACAAATGATGAACTGAGCTATTTTGGAATCCTTTGTATAAGTGGAACACTAAAATATTCTAAAGCTGTATAAATGAGTAAAATACAGTCACATGGTATATTATATGTGCTTCATGTTATATTAATATCTATATTTGTTACATAGAATGTAGAAAACCATGTTGCAGAAACATCTTTTTTCTCCTGCTTTAAGAGACCTACTGGTTAAGCCATGTTTCTTGACTGCACTTATGAGCTAGAAGTTTAAGTGTTTTAGTTTATTAAAAATACCTGTGATCTAATGCCTACGTTTTAAATAGAATCACAAGGTATCAGTTTGAGTGCTTTCAACCTGCGAATCCCAAATACCTGGGACAGATCCCAGTTAATTTAGAAAGTTTATTCTGCAAAGGTTGAGGACCCATGCACATGACACAGCCTGAGGAGGTCCTGACGACATGTGCCGACAGTGGTCAGAGCACAGTTTGGTTTTATGCATTTCAGGGAGACCTGAGACATCAATCAACATATGTAAGATGAACACTGGTTCAGTCTGGACGGGTGGGACAACACAAAGCAAACCCAGGAGAACTCAAAGTGGAGAGGGGGTCCCAGGTCATAGGTAGATAAGAGACAAATGGTTGCACTCTTTTGAGTTTCCGATTAGCTTCTCCAAAGAAGGCAATCAGCTATGCTTCTATCTCGGTGAGCAGAGGAGTGACTTTGAATAGAATGCGAGGCAGGTTTGCCCTAAGCAGTTCCTAGATTGACTTTTCCTTTTAGCTTAGTGATTTTGGGGTCCCAAGATTTATTTTCCTTTCACAAACCTAAATTAGCTGAATCAATAGGAGGACAGGTTTGCCCACATCATTGAAAACTCCAGTGTTAGCACTCTTCCAGCACAGGGGGATCAGATTGCTGGCTCTTCTTAACTTTCTCTGCTCTCTCCTTATTTGGATGGTAGGTTTGACATGAGGCTGGCTTTCCTTGAGGTTGTAAGAGGGCCTCCAGCAGCATAGCTCTAGGCTTCCTCCTCCTTATACATAAGCAGTGGGGATTAGAATAGAGAACAGATGATGATAGAAAAATCAATTCCCACTGCTGTTCAACAAAGGAGCACATTTTCATGAGTTCTGGGGAAATGTATGTTCCTATAATACTCACTGTTTAATTAAATGAGAATATTAAACAGTACCTTGACATTTTTAGAGGCAATACCACATTAATAGCTCCACATCAACATATGGAGAAAGTTTTGAATCTTTCGCTCTGAACTTAGAGTTAGGGGGCATCTCTGGAAACTAACCAGCCAAGACTTTCTGGAAAGCCTTGATGAAGGTACTCCTCACTACACAAGATGAATTATAGATCTGGAGTTGTGAAGTCTTGAAAGGTTGCTTTCTTTTCTCTGGAAAATGCTTAAGCATATTGAATTAGCCCTTAGAGGTTATAATTCAGTTAACTGAGATGGCTGAATTTTGTCAGATTTATTCATTGTGCTTCATGTGTACAAATAGAAGCAAATCCCTCAACATACACCTTAACACTCATGTATTGGATTATTCTAAAATAGACATTACCTGTTTTTAGTTTAAATTTTATTCACCTAGGATGGGATGAAGATTGTCTGGAAACTGATATAGTCAATAGTAGCCTTTTTTTTTTTTTTTTTTTGGTATCATGAAAAGTTTTCTAGGTAATTAATTTGCATCAAAAGACTTAAAAAGAAAATCACTGCTATATTTCTTTTATTTTTCCCCTAACCTAGATGACATGGCAGATAAGCCAGGGAAAAATTAGTAAATAGCACAAATTTCATCTTCATTTTTTGAATTTTAATAGTTCGAAAAGTCAAAATATTTAATACTTAAGGTGCTAAATGTGAGGTTAAGAGACTAAGTGGCAAAATAAGGTTCAGTTTCGGAAATATTTTTTGATGATATTTGAAGACCCCTTACTGTGTGTCAAACTGTCATTGGGGTGGTATGGCCATCTAAACAAGGATCTGTTAAGTGGATAAAATGAGCACATTCATAAAAGGAGAAGAGCTAATGAACTTATCATTTCTTCTAATTTAGAGATATTTGTGTTTTTCTTCGTGGAATTGTATGAAGTTGATTCGGAGACAGTTACAAATTTACATACCTAAAACCAGGGACCATTTTGAAAGAAAATTAAGATAAAAATGAGATATCAAATAGCCGAAAATCAACCAGAACAGACAAATGTAGGATAATCAAAGAAGAAAAAATTAAAAGTCTATACTGAAAGCTTATTATAAAAACCAATCTTTTGGGATGTGCTTTTCTATAGCATAGGAAATACTTAATGCTTTTAATTTGGGATTCCAGAAATGGTGTGGTTTCCATGTTTTTATGGATTTATTTCACCTCAAATTTTTGTTCACTGCAGGCTCCTTTCCTCCTGCCTATTGTGATTACCCAATTTTCCCAGAGGGGTTGTTGAAAATGAGAGGAAAACAGGCCTAGCAATTATCTTGGATCATGTCCAGAAAATGTTTTAGTCCTCGGAATACATGGAGGATGCCACTCCAAGCCTTGTAAACGCAGCTTGGGAAAATAAATATGCTTAGCGTATTCACTCTGAACACGAAAGCACAGTGTGGTTAACAAAAGGAGTATTGCAGAGTATGCCAAAACATAGGAAACATAAACATTTCAATTCAGATTTGTTATCTTTACCCATGAACTGGGGCACTGTAGAACAGGACAGTTTGCATACCAACATACCACAGCTGAAAGACCTCGGGCTCCAAAAGCCAACAAAACATCATGTCCGAGAAGTCTCTGAGGGTCTAAGTACAAAACGAGCAGTGCAAAAGTAGCAGGGCTAGTGGTGTCTTTTGAGAGTGACATTCTGCAGCAATTAAGATTCCATACCTAATATTGTTCACTTAATTCACAACCCCAGAATACAAAAGAAAAGTGACATTCAGAATCTGAAATGGGATGATCACAGTATACATGTTTTGAGTCCTTCCTTGTTTGCTAGAGAACAATGAAGGTGAGAGACACTTTCATAAAGACAGGGCTCATAACTAAACCTACCTAGGAAAGTTAGAAGGATGAAAGGTTTCTTTCTGCATAACCACAAGATGAAGTATTTTATCAAATCCATTGTAATTGCTCCATAATGTGAAGCAAACTTTAAATGCTGCTACTTAAGTGTCAGGGCTAAAATGAAGTTTAAGGGGTAAGTCAGACTTCTCTATTACTCAAAATTTAAATGTGGAAATTCCAAAGGGAAGGCTTTACTCTACTGCTGATAAGTTTGCAATTTTTTTTTTTAATTCAAGAAGATAACCAGCTATCACAAAGACACATACAGGACAGTTGAAGTGTTTCAATGTTTTAGGTTGATTCTGAATTTCTCAGATATTTGTCTCATGTATTATAGTAGTCTGCCACTTTTCATTGTCTGAATTCTAATATTTTCTAGAATATACTCATGTAAACATGATATAAATGAAGTGATTTAAATAATTCATAACATTTCCAGAAAAACATTTCTGGAAGTTTTATATATATTTTACATATATACATAAATGATATATATTAACAATGTACAAAGCACACATATATGTATTTTTTTACAAAGTAACGTGTAAGGCTTTGTTAAAACCAAAAATGCATTTAGTATAAGATGTTCCCACTGTTAATTCTATAGATGCTTAGAAATCTTAAGAATATGTGTCAAGTTACTGGAAGGGATTCGTTTGAGAAGTAGCACTCCAAACTAAACCTGTTGGTCTCTTAGAACTCAGAAAACTGAAGCTTGTCCAAGAGCAAAACCTTCCCTTAAGGTTTCTGAGAACCAACCTGGAAAATGATGTTATGGTTTCCCTATAGGAGTTGATAGATTGTTTTACATTCCTTTGAAACTATTAGCAGAAGTTGCTGTGCCACTCAACTGCAGGGTTTGTGCCAAATAATTCTGTGAAGTCTCAGGGCAGAATGATCACTTCTCCATTAAAAAAAAAAAAAAAAAAAAGGAACAGGAAAGGTATCAGAGATGTGTATTTCCTGTGTTTTTTTATGGTATTTCTGTATGCTTCTTAGAAACTTCACCCCACAGGCTTTAAGAAAAATGTAATCAGGCATGCTTCTGTGTCCCTGGAAAACGTTTGTGTGTGTGTACACATGCATGTCTATATATGTATTTCAGTCTTTTAGGAAGCTAATGCCCAAGCTTATTTATTTTATTTTATTTTATTTTTAAGACCCCACTTTAGGGACTACCTTTTTAGTCTAGGGCTAGTATAATATTTCTCAGAACTAAAATTTGTGGTACCCTTAATTACAATGAATTTTTTATTTTTCTGCCTGGTAAAATTCCAAATTAATTAATTGCTATTTTTTCCTCAATGTTTAAAAAATGTGGTACTCATCAACTAAATGCTTGTTTTGGCTATGAATTATTGATTTTTTTCCTGCTATTTCATCACACCATGCTTTGAGACCTAGTTATTCTTTTACCTAAATGTTTGTGTTTTTCTTCTAATAATTTCCTATCTACTGCATGAACACAATTTACCTAACTATGCTGAACTTGACATTTCCTTATGTTTCTTACCATCATTTAAATGTTGACTAATATTTTTCCTGCTTAGAGAATTGTTTTTGCAAACTGTTCAAGTAAGAATTAGGTCTGCCGACATTTTCAGATGGCCTGTAAAATTTGCATATTGATTTGGCCATGCCCACATGAGAACCATCTACATATACAGAAGTGCTCTCTTTAATGTTACAAGCATGAATTCTACTAAACATATAGGTAAGATGATTTTCTACTTTTAATGGAGTGTGTGTGTTTTTATCCTGGCTTTTGATTCATTAGTCCGTGTGGTTTAAGTCTAAACTAAATTACCCTGATATTCGGAATTTCACCTTTAATAATGTTTTTGAATTTTCTTTTAAAGGTGATATTAGAAATCTCCATTTCAGTCTTTCAACATTTCACTGGCATTACATGATGCTCTTGTCTTTTGCAATTTAATATTCAAATTACATATATTTTTTATTACTGCATGTGAAGTCCTTCCTCAACTTACAAAGCAGTTAGAACATACTAATACTTTAATACTTCTTTAAGTAACCAGCTAGCAACTGAAAATGTTCATATATTACATATATATAAGCATAAGTGTGTGCCATGTGCCTAAATGTTTGTATGTATAAATCTCCATGATTAGTATTTCCTAAAGATTAAAGTGATAAATGTTGCCTAGTTTTACGTTGGTAACTAATGTTATGAGATAGTTCATAGGTCAGTAGAATGAAATTTTATGTTTTATTTAACCTAAAATAATTCTGTTGATTGCCACCTACATATGTTCACTGTTCATTGTTTGTTGTGTCTAGATATTGTTTTGCTCTTAATGTAATATCAGGTTAAAATTAATCAACTTGTGCAAAGGTTTGGAGAAAAATATGTAAAATTAGATTTTGATCAAGGATAAATGTATCTTTTTTTTCAGTCTGTTTGGGTTACAGCCCTTGTTCTGCCAAATAATAGCTGTGTGAACTCAGCTAGTCATCTAAAGAGCCTAGTAAGGAGGCCGAGGCAGGCAGATCACAAGGTCAGGAGATCGAGACCACCCTGGCTAACACAGTGAAAACCGTCTCTACTAAAAATACAAAAAATTAGCTGGGCATGGTGGCGGGTGCCTGTAGTCCCAGCTACTTGGGATGCTGAGGCAGGAGAATGGCGTGAACCCAGGAAGAGGAGCTTGCAGTGAGCGGAGATGGCACCACTGCACTCCAGCCTGGGCGACAGCGAGACTCAGTCTCAAAAAAAAAAAAAAAGAGTCTAGTGAGGGATGACTAATCAGCAAGGTAATAAATGTGAAATACTTAGCTCCACACATGGCAGGTAGTGAGCTCCTATTATGTGTTAACCATGTTATTGTATGATCATCTTCATAATTTATGAGTCTTTGTTCACCCATGCAATCTAGAATTACAATACAAGTTATACTAAAATGCTTCATTTGCTGAACTGTTAAAAAAAATCACTTAATTTTCTTTTAAATGGTATCTACTACTATAAGATTTTCTTGTATCTGTATATAACTTTACATTTTAAAGTTTAAATCTACTATCTGATCTTCAGCTTAAAGGTAAGTAGACTTTATAGGTTATCCCATTTAACAAGAAAGGACAACAGGAATACAATGATTTTTATGTCTTGCCTAGTTCACAAATCCTATTGCTAATAAAGGAATCACATGGGTCATGTGATTCCTCTTCCAGAACTCTTGTCATGCATCTGTCATTTGCTTCTCAAATATGTTGCAATATTTGTTACTCAACTTACTGTACTCTTCCTCTTTTATTTCACAAGTGTTACATTCCATGAATCAGCTTATCCAAAAGTACTGTTGAAAGGATTTTTTTAACTATACACATGCTAAATGAAAGTTTATTTATTTATTTATTTTTTGTATTCTCAAAATGGATAAAGGCTTTCAAAGCATGATACAATCCTCAACAGGAAATGACTCAAGTTTATGGAATAAAAATGTAAACATTTCTGTAAGTTACACATAGAAACAGAAAAGTAAAAATTGTCAAATTAAAAAAAATTGTCAAATGTCTGAAGACTATTTTCCTACTAATTATTAAGAAAGGAACAAAGCAATTTATGGGAAAAAAAAAGGTGAAAAGGATATTGTTACAAATGTTTAAAATAAAAATGGCAGCAGGACATCGTGGCTCACACCTGTAATCCCAGCACTTTGGGAGGCCGAGGCGGTCAGATCACGAGGTCAGGAGATCGAGACCATCCTGGCTAACACAGTGAAATCCCGTCTCTACTAAAAATACAAAAAAATTAGGTGAGTGTGGTGGCAGGCACCTGTAGTCCCAGCTACTTGGGAGGCTGAGACAGGAGAATGGAGTGAACCCAGGAGGTGGAGCTTGCAGTGAGCCGAGATCTCGCCACTGCACTCCAGCCTGGGCAACAGAGCGTGACTCCATCCCAAATAAATAAATAAATAAATAATAAATAAATAAATAAATATATAAAATTGGCTAATATACTTTAGAAAATTATAAAATTACTGGGGGAATGTTAACACACACTTAACATGTGTTACTTCTGAGGAATATAATTGGGGATTGATCATTTTATACTTTTCTATAATTTTCAATATTTCTCTCTATACTTAATACATTTTCTAAAATAAAATTGTGCATAATAGCCAGTGATGGCCATGGCAATTATTTGTTGTTGTTTTTGTTTTTGTTTTTTGAGACAGAGTCTCACTCTATTGCCCAGGCTGGAGTATAGTGGCACAATCTCAGCTCACTGCAACCTCCCCTTCCCAGGTTCAAGTGATTTTCCTGTCTCAGACTCCTGAGTAGTTGGGATTACAGGCATGTGCCACCACACCTGGCTAATTTCTGTATTTTTAGTAGAGAGGAGATTTCACCATGTTACTCAGGCTAGTCTCGAACTCCAGACCTCAAGTGATCCACCCACCTTGGCCTCCCAAAGTGCTGGGATTACAGGTGTGAGCCACCAAGCCTAGCAACAATTATTTGTTAAACAAAAACTGTGTCAGGCTCTGTGCTAAATCCTTCATATTATCACTTTTAATCTTTACAGCAATTCTGTGAGGGAGATATTTCTACTATGTTTAAGAGAGGTTAAAGTAGTTAGCAATAAGTCATATACTTAGGAAGTGATGAATTACAAATTCAGACTCAGAGTCCATTCATTTTCCTAGCAGATGTTCTTAATCTGAATCAAACCATTACATATCCATGGTATGAACAAGCAGCATTAATTGTTTCTCATTTCCACTCATTCTCACTACTTGTAAACCATTATTATGGTTATAATAGTCTTGTGTGTGTCTGTTTATTCAACTTATTACCAACTATGGGATTGTTCTATACTATGGGGGTTCAGTGGTGAATTAAACAGAGAAGCATCCCCCTCCTTAAAAATACAACATTCTAGCAGGTGCAAAGACAGGACAAAAACAAAAGTCAATTGGCAGAATTTCTTTGATGGTGATAAGTGACCTGTGGAAAATAAAGCAGAGAATGGAGAGGGGAGGAGGCTTGTAGGAAGTGGGGGTGATGAAATGGGGAGTGTTGAGTGCCTAGTAATTTTCAGGCTCCTGTCAAGTATTGTACACTTCTCATCTCTTAGCTCTTATTATTACTCTTTTATTGTTTTCTCTATTCTTTGATTATGAAAATGAGAACAATGAATATTTTAATTAACTTGATTGTGGCAATCATTTTACAGTGTATACACATGTCAAAATGATTCATACCTCGATAAATCTGGAAAAAGAAGAACAAGCAGTTAACTTCCAATTGCAAGTCAATATAACTAGGACCCGATAGCCTGAGGATTTAAACTTACATCCTTCCGATTTCTAACCCTATGTGATCTCCTGCAAAAAAAAAAAAAAAACAGAATTGTGTCTAAACTGACTGAAGTAGATTGAAAATTATATCCTGTCATTCTAATAAATTAATCTAGTGTTATAGTGGATTTACATAAAGGTATACTCTCACATAAAACACATCCCTTTATAATATAGTGGGTGCACAGTCTTTTAAAAAATGAAAACCCCAACACTATTTACTCTAAAATGGGTACAGCATTTTATTTGTGTTATTGTTTAAGGTATATATTTTTCTCAGAATCCACAATGGCAGATTTGACTCAGCTATGTGCATTCGGGTCTTGTATGCTAAGCTACTCAGGAACTGTTGTCTATGGGATTGAACACTTAACAGCTGTCTCTGGGAATGTAAATTTGATTCTTTGGACTACTCATGGGACTCTGTGACATTTTCCTCTCCAGTGACAGCAGGTTTGAATGGCATTAGGCTACTGATTAAATAATAACCAAGTAAGTTTAAAGTCAACTCAGACATCTATTTTGCATGTATTTTTTTCTGAAATATCTTTCTCTAATTGTGATCATATTTTCATTATACTTTAGTCTTTTGCTATGTTTAAAATATGCTCTTTTAAACTGGTCTTATCTGAACCCTTGTGTTGGTAAGCTCTTTCTGAATTGGTATATTAGAGTGTGAATGTGTAAGAATTAAGGTTGAGAAATAAATATATCAAAGTAGCCTAAATACAAAATAGCTATCTACAAAATATTCTTAACCAAAATAATATTCGTCTTTATACTACCATTTTATGTCGTGCCACCAAGAAAAAAGGTCACAGTTATTTAAGGGAATTACCTTCTTAAGTTTCATGAAATCTCTGTGAGTTACTCTTTTCTAACTGAAAGAATACAGTATAAAGAGATTGCATACAGTCATTTTTACTTAATCCTAATTAAGTGGTCTGAGACTTGAAAACAAAGTAATAGACTTACAATATTTTTATGACTTCTTATTTTTTAGATAAATGTGTCAGTAAAAAATTCCTCGGGAAAAAAAAAATGCTCGAGGAGGAAAGAGTGTTTGGGGTTCTTTTTCAGTTGTATAGCACTGCTTGCAAATGAAAGGATTCGTTGTGTGCCTTACATGCCCAGAAAAGACAGCATGAGCATTCTAACTATAAGGACTGGTTTAAATATGATCTAATGAACTAAATATATTTCTGCCTGTTATTCTTAGGTTGCTTTACTTCTAAAGTTGTTTGAATGCATTTATCCAGCTATCCTATCACATATATGCCAGGTTAACCCTGCAAAGGTTTTCCTGTATGATTCTGAGAACAAGGTCTTGATAGTGAAGGTTCTTTACCCAAAGTGCAAGGCCTTCTATTTTGATTCAATATCAACATAATGCTTTTTTTGAAAGTGATTTAAGTACTTTTTTATATTAAAAGATTATCCTCAATAGTAATTCTACTTAGACATATTTCAGTTGAAGAAATTTAAGTAATTTATTTTCTGTAGGAGGACTGTGCTGTGATCATGAATTTTTTGCAAAACTAACAGAAATGATAAACAGTTAAGAATTCCCAGCTAGAACAATAGGCTGTTTCCTTTTTTTAAGTCAGTTTGTCATCCTTGCTGATTGACAGTCTCCAATTGTTTTCAAAATTATTAGTCCCACAGTATTTCAGAATTACACTGTATAAAAAGTACATTAAATTTAAACTTAATGAAATAAGTTTTACAAGCTCAGTCAAGACAGGGAAGTGAGAATGTGATTATTCTTCCCAATTTACTCTTTTCACCCCCGGTCTCAGTTCAGCCTCTGAGAATATGTTAGGGAAAGCTCAGCAAGTGAGTTCCTTTTGTTTTTCTGGCCTCTGACTTAGTTGGATGGAAAATGGCCAAAAATAAAAAAAAAAAAGTAATGCCGAATATCTCAGATATAGGTAATGGGTCTTCACCAGAACATAAAAATAGACGCTTATTAGCCATATCAGTAATGTGCTATGTAGGGATTTTTTTTTTTTCTTTCAGTTCCTCTGGCAACAAACCACACACTGGGATCTAACATTGTAGAGTGCTTTTTTTTCTGCTTTTTTTTTTTTTTTTCTTTTGGGAGGGGGGTGTGGTTGCATATTTAAACTCTCACACATTTATGTAATGAGGACTGCAGTGTAGGACTTTTCTGCAAAATACCATTTGATCCTATTAAGAATTGTCCAAATGTTGGAGCATTTGATTGAAAAATCCGTCTTAGCCATTTTAAAGGTAAGTTGTATGATTTTTCTTTAAATAAAAAAGATTAAGGGATTTTTCCCATCACCCAGATGATGGGAGATGACACTACTGTATAAATACTCCAAAGAAGTTATATAACAAGGACAGGAAAAAACGTAGTAACTGTTTGCTAAGTCACTAGGCTTTATCTAAAAATCAGGTTTGCATTATTTTCAAGTTATCAATCTTCCTATATTTTATGCTTAAAAAGTATTAAAACCATACCCAATGGCATTTCACAACGTATGTATAAGTTGATATTTGAAGTGATTTACAATCCAATTTGGATTATTATAAAACTTTCATTTGATACTTAGGCTATTTATACATGATGTTTAAATGATGAAGATCATTATAATGCAGACCAATATAATGAGGTTAGATGTTAAAAATGACTTACAGCTCTTATGTCAACATGTTCTCTAATATGCAATTGTTAACTACTTATCAGTTTACAGAGTCATTAACTTGTTTAATTTTCAATCTGAACTGCACAACTTTTGGTGTACCTGACTTGCTCTACATGATCAAATGCAATGTGTATTTTGGATATGTGCTTTTTAAGTGCTTTTCTGTAATGGACAAAGATATTGTCATTGCTACTGGGAATAGCAAAGTATATTACTTTTAAATAATCTGAAATTTAATTAGTGCAAATTAGTAGAATAAAAATAAATCAAAATTAATGTTTATTTCAATTCAGGAAGCTTATTACAAATAGTACTGAATTATTAGATGATGATACCAAGTTGAAGTAAAGTATAAATCAGTTTGGAGGGATTAACTAAAAGCCTCAAATTAATTATATTAACTAAAATTATAAATAACTATAAATGGCATAAATTCTCTAGAGTACATCCCAGTTTCTGAAATCAAGTAGCATATTGAAACCTGTTTTGTAAAGATTTGCATGTACTTTTTAGTCTTTTTCTGTGTAGTTTTAAGTCAGTAATGTGTGCTGAAGCTAAGAAAACATTGCTTTAAATACTGGTTCACAAGGAAACCAAAATGAAATATTTAAAAATGTTTGTTATACAAAAAGTCCAGTGGTCCTTTGGAGTTTATAAGAAAATAAGAAATAAAGTAGAAATCTTTTAATTTACCAAACTCATTAGTAAGCCATAACAATAAACCAAATAGAGAACCATCAGATAATGGGTTAGCCTGGGAAGAATATTAATTACAATTGGAGGTACTTGCACAGAGTGTACTGAATTTGGAATTTACCTCAGAAGTTATAGTTGCCAAACTATTTTTTTTTAGGGAATTTTTTTAACCTTGTTTACTTCAACACATTTGAATCCTGCGTGTGTATGTATTTCCTGTGTGTTTCCTGAAAAGGAAAGTTTAAGATAATTCTGTAACTATCAGATAGTTAATTCTGTAACTATCCTCAGATCTAAACAGATGTTTTTGTTCACTGGCCCAAGATGTGGCTAAAACTTGCAAGTAACATTGTTCTAAACTATTAGCTGTCTTTCCATTTGCATATTTTAATTTCATACATATATGATCACATTTCATTATAATCTGTTTTGCAAGTAATCATTTCTACTTTTGTAAAATATACACATTTATTAGATTTTTAAAACACTTGGCCAATATTAAATGCCATTTTACTATTATGGCTTGAAATGACACTTCATAGTAATATTTCAAAATTACAATAACATTTTCTATAATATAAATATTTATACATTATTTTACTTCATTTCATTTAACACTTGCAACCTTCTTTGATGTAAATAAACTCATTTTAGAGAAAACTGTATCACAGACAAACTTTAATACTAACACCCAGAACTGAATCTACATTTCTTGGCTTCAAGGCCCAACATTTTTGGCATTACAAACCTTATAGTGTCTGTTTGTAGTGGAATTTGGGGTGTGGAAAAAAGACATTAGCATTCTTGTCTAAGGTTCAAAAATTAAGAATGGGTCTAGATAATACTCTTTATGTCAGTATGAACTTAATAATTTCAAACCTGTAGTAATCCCTGGTTCATGAGTCTTTAAAAGATGGGACTTGTTCTAGAAGGATCCCAAGTATAACATATAATGTCGAGTTTATTTATTACATTACTTTTTTAAGACTACCATCAAAACAAGTTTCAAATTGCAATATTTGAGAAGTATATAATTTTATATTACAGATGTCTATCAAGTTTTTTTTATCGTACATTTTTACCTTCATATATTCTGATAGGATGGAAATGGACATGAGATAACTTCAGTAAGATAAGATACTGGAGATTTCCTAGTCCAGTTACTTGATAATTATTTGTGGAGCCCATGGATTCTTTGGAGATGACTCAGAGCCCGAGTGAAGTGTGCCTGGAAAAGGGAAGAGGCACAGTTTCTGCTCCTTTCTTTTACCAAATAGCTCTTCTTTGAACTATCTTTGTATATTGGTATTGTGCATAAAATTTACCTTGAAAGGAGAATTCTATCTCTAAACACGATTTTATAAAGAGTGACCTAATGACCTTATGTTGATGAAACATAATTACAGTTAAGTGATTGTTTTACACCCATTTCTACTACCTTGAATTTGAATCTACATTTTTACTCATGTCCAGGGAACTGTGTCTTTATAAATATACATAGTCATGATAAGAATGTGAATAAAGTTTAATTTTAAAAACTAACTTCTATACTTATGTAAACTGTTGAATGAATTCCCCCAAGTCCTACAAAAACTAGATTTTATGGACAGACACTGTATTTTTTAGATAAGGAACTCTCTGTATCAAGAGAATGGAAAACAGAAGAGTGTGGTCTGGTTTTCTATCCTAAGAAAAAGTGGGAGGAAGGCTTATAGATAGAAAAAAAGAAAATTTTAGCTATCTACTGATCAGTAAGAAAATGTCATTTAGGTCTGACAGTTATCTATGGTACAAGTACCCTGGAAATGTAAAACTTTTCAAATTTCATAGTTTACATCCCAGCAGATGTTACTTCAGGGCCATGCCTTTTCTGGGTGGAGTTTCCCAGGGAACACAGCTTTATAAACACAAGGGATTAATTATAGATGCTCTGGGGACTTGCTCTAATATTCTGAACTATTTACTGAAGAGGCTTCTTATATCTCAGTCTAATGCGGGCTTTGCAAAATACCAATATAGTGGAAGGGTATTTTGCTTAAAAGTTCATTACAGAAACACTGTTGACCTGACAACCAAAAAGGAAAAAGAAATTACAAGTTATATTTTTCCTCCCTCTTTCAAAGACGACCCAATGGAATAGGCTCCACTCACGGATTCTACAAAAGGAATAGGATTTATAATCTACAAACTGGACAGAAGGCAACTGAGCTACCTATAGAATCAAGAAAGGCATGAAATTAGTTACCTATTAAAACATGTCTTCTTATTTTCCGTTTCTTCTTTATACAAGTCTCAATTAGTTTTCTGTATCTTGGCTTTCTAAATTTAAGTACTTTAAGCAGGAAGTAAATTATTACAGATACAGTATCAATATCTTCTCTGTTTCTTATAAAGAACAAGTAACAATTAGTAAAGAATAAAATTTAATCTACAATTAGCAAATGAAATTAACTACCTATTTTAATATATAAGGAGTTATGTTATTAAGAAAACTGAGTAAGCATGACCCAAATTTTTTATGCTCTAGACGGCTAAATTTGGTGGAATGGTGGAGACAAACTACATTCTTTCTCTGAAGATAGATATAGGTGGAAAAGCTACTGACTGCAATGTGCTATTTAACCCGAGCTTTTCTCTTTTGTATTTGGTGCACGTCATATGTAGTATGTTTGGTCCTCCTTTGCCTCAGGTGAATAAAACTAATTATAATTTTGTCATATGCAACTTAAGGATAGAGTATGATTATAATAACAATACTTCATTACTCATGGTGTCAAGGCACTGAGTGATAATAAATGAACCCAACTAGTGTCACGTATTTTGCCTATTCTTAGGAAAAAGGTAGAAACTTAATAAGAGGGAATCAATCACTTGAAAATTTGAACAAATAGACAAGTTCAGTTTGTCTAGCTCTTTTTTCAAAATAGCACTTGGATTGAAGTTCTGTTAGGTTAATACTTGTAATTTTGCTTATATCATCCTGACCAATGTTAGATTAAGAACTGTGTAACCATAGAATTCAACAGAATAAATTACTAGGTACTTCTGTTTTCTAATGTATGTGACTACAGCAGTGGGATGTGTACACTATCTCACTTCAGTTTTAAGTTCACAGCAGACATAGGCAGTACACAGGCCTGTCCATAACTCAACATATCTAGGCTCAGAGTCCATAGAAGTTATAATAAGTAGTTCTCAGGTCTAGAGAGGGAGCCATTGGAGAGCATGCACTACTCCCTGGGTTCTTCAGTAGTTACTGTTGGAACTCTTTACCCCTTGCAGAAACTCTTCTCTGTACTGCGTGGAGCTACTTGAATAAAGGAGAATGATTTGGGAAAGGCCAGATAGATTCACAACTAGGTTGTGGCATAGAATCTGGAGAAGGGCAAATATATGCATATATACCTATTCTAACTGCAATATATTTATAATTTTAAATCCTTTTGTATCACATTTGTCAGAGTTGCAAATGATATTAATATTGAATGAGTAATTTTTAGTGAAGTTTATGTGGAACATAAAATAACTTTCCCAGAGAGATAACTTAATCCTTGAGTTATATATGTTTTAAATAGATTTTCATACTATATTAACAAAACTGGAATATGACACTAGGGGTTTCCTGCTGCATGTTTTATACGGGCTCATAAAGCTGTGGGTTTCTACAGAGCTTTTCCTAGAGCTTCCTAGCAGTGAGGATAAAGAGTGTTAGGCAGGAACAGGGAGACAAAGTTAGGAAACAGAGTCTCTGGGTTCCAACCATTGTTGTGGAATCACAGTCATTTTACCTAATGGACTTCCACATAAGAATTGAAGAACCAGTTCAGCTGCTTAAATTAAAAACGGCTGATCTCATTTTACACATGAGGAAATTGAGGTGTAGAGAGATTACGTGGCAAGACAGTGACATTTAGCAAGACAGTGACAAATCAGTCTTTGGTTTAATCTTGTCCCCTAATCTCAATTGAACCAGCTGGGATCCCTGTATTTTAATTGCTTCCTTAAGTATAACTTGCAGAAAATAGTTGGGGATGGTCTATGAAATGGGTGTTCAATAAAACATTATGTACCTAATAAGCTACCCTAAATCTTATTATCAGTTCACAACATACAGAACACCAGCATGACATTCTCTAGTTAGCAATTACTGTGGTTGCTTAAAAGATGGTTTCAAGAAAAGTTTCAAGTGCTTTACAATTATGCATTGCAAAGGATATTCTATTTGACAATACCCAGTCCTGATTACCAGCATTAAATTACTCGTTCCATTGCATTAGGACAGGCATGGGCAAAGCCATATGAGGTAGCGTGGTATATGACTTCCAAGGGCAGGGAAAGCTATTGTTACCAGTCCACCCCTGCACAATTAATAAAAAGCCAGCCCTACTTGCTCAGTGAGACATAAAATTCCTTAGGAAAAACAAATCAAACAAATCACTTGTTTAGATTTATGTGTGTTCCCTTTACATTAGAGAAAAATGACACTAAAGAACTAGTCAGTCTTCTTAATCACCAAGACCTTGATATAGATGAAGTTTATTGCATCCTATGGTTCATACTGGAAAGTACCCTATGTAAGGGAGTAGGCAAAGGGGAATCCCAAAGGTTAAGGGAACATATGTAAATAATAAAATTGGCAAGAAAAAAAATTGTAACATTTATTCCTACATTTTGGGGAAAATATCATTTTCTTATTCTTTTCTTAGCTCTACAAGTCATATTTCTGAAAAACTATATGATTATTAAAGTGGAAATAAATACTAATACAATCATAAGAGTGGTACCTCTGTTGCAAGAGAGCTGTGGAGGAAAAACCTGAAATTATAACAAACCGCAATGTTTAATACAATTACAACGTTAACAACAATATTCTATGTGCCCTTTTTTGACTGTAGCCTTCATTCTGTTGGCACATATGTTTTCTTTGGCCATGAGCATTTCAAAGTAGAGAATAATTGTTTATAGACTATACAGCGCATTCTGACTATAAATGACAGGCCAACCCCATTATTGACAAAATGCCGTTACAACAACAACAAAAAAGTTCAAATAAATGAGTTTTCAAATACTAGTTAGAATTAACTCTTATTATTACAGTAGGATCCACTCATTTCACAAATTGTATTCTTTCTTCCAATCTTTACTTTTTATTTTATTTCATTTTATTTTATTTTTGAGATAGAGTTTTGCTCTTGTTGCCCAGGCTGGAGTGTGATGGCATGAAACTCTTCACCGCAACCTCTGCCTTCTGGGTTCAAGCAATTCTCCTGCCTCAGCCTCCCAAGTAGCTGGGATTATAAGTCTGTGCCACCACGCCCAGCTAATTTTGTATTTTTAGTAGAGATGAGATTTCTCTGTGTTGGTCGGGCTGGTCTTGAACTCCCAACCTCAGGTGATCTGCCCTCCTCAGCTTCCCAAAGTGCTGGGATTACAGGCATAAGCCACCATGCCCGGCTCTTCCAATGTTTATATAATCACATACTATGGCTGGGCACGGTGGCTCATGCCTGTCATCCCAGCACTTTGGGAGGCTGAGGTGGGTGGAGTTCGAGACGAACTCCTGACCAACACGGTGAAACCCCATCTCTACTAAAAATACAAAAATTAGCTGGGCGTCGTGGTGCACACCTGTAACCCCACCTACCCAGGAGGCTGAGTCAGGAGAACCTCTTGAACCTGGGAGGCAGAGGTTGTAGTGAGCCAAGATCATGCCACTGCACTCCAGCCTGGGTGACAGAGAAAGACTCCATCTCAAAACATAATAATCACATATTTTATAAAGATACTAAACATTAGACTGACAAACATATACTAACACAAACTACCTGATTTTAACAGAATTAGCGTCAACTGCAAATGACAAAATAAACTATATTGTAGTTGAATATGTAGGGAAAAAATTCTTTGAGATTAGTAAGAAAGCAATGCCATAGTTGAAACAAGACATCCTCTACATTTTATATTTTCTTCAAATTCTTTACACCTGTAGGCTATCCAAAGTCATTAATAATAAAACTGAAAATAAGATATACTTATTTAAAATAATTCCATGTTTTAAACAGTTTTTAGGACAAGCAATTCAGGCCTGAACTCAGTATTCATGAACATTAGAGTTTCTTTTAACAGTTATTTTAATTGGTGATATTAGAGAGTGCCCCAGTATAAAATTTCTGGGAAGATTTTTTTCTATTTACCCATGCTTTTCTCATTTTCACAGATAGCTTTCAAATGATTAGAAGAATTGATTATTTCTGCGACTCATCAGTTCATTTCCTGTAAAATTCATATCTTGCTGTTGATTTGTGAATAAGGTATAGTAAATAAAACATCTGTTACCATACTTGCTTACCATTTAATGGAAAACACATCAGTCAACCCACATTCGGTTTGCAGGAGAACTCCAGAGAAGGTGTGGAAGGCTGTGTTGGGTGGAGAAACCAGATAGTGGGGATGCAACAAAGTTGCTGAGATGAGGGTGAGAGTTCTCCTTAGATAAGGTTTCAATATGTTAATCATGCGTAGAAAGAAAGTTAAAAAGAAGGAATTTGAAGAAATTCAGATATGACATTATTAGTTCTGTCACTGGTAAGCATTAGAAGCAAGAAAAGGGAGGTGGACTGAGGAAGTCACTTAGGTGAAACGAAAAGCATTTGTTTATTTGTAACTGGCAAAATGATCTGTTTCAGTGGGTGTTTTCTTTGTACTTTGATCTTTTTGTACTGATATTAAAGCTTCTGTTTTATGATCTCTTTCTAATGATAGAACCAGACCTTGTAGAAACCACCTTAATCACATCCAGGAGTTTGCAAGAAACAGGTGCTTAACACTAATTCACCTCCTGAACAAGAAAAATGGGCTGTGACCGCAACTGTGGACTCATCACTGGGGCTGTCATTGGTGCCGTCCTGGCTGTGTTTGGAGGTATTCTAATGCCAGTTGGAGACATGCTTATCCAGAAGACAATTAAAAAGGTACAAGTAGTCCAAAGAATATGCCTTGTCATTTTGATTCATTCTGTCTTCTCTTTTTTTGCTTTGTATTTACCTGCTTTATATTGCATGGTAACTGCTAATTTGTATCTTTGACATGATGGTATTTATGAACCACTGCAACTCTATATGATGTGACTGTATGTGAAATGTTGTAAGTATAATGTATATTTAACATGACTCCATTGCTATCTTAAATATAAATACCAAATTCTATTAAAAGCTGTCTATAGGTATGCATGTTAGAAATAATTGTTTTAAGTTATGTCCAAGGAGCATGTTGGCATGCTTTTGAATAGGAAATAAGTGAGTATATTCTGTAAAAGCACATTTATAAAAGAAGTTGTACTTTAGTTAATACTGAGAAAAGTAAAACCGTGTGTGTGTGTGTGTGTGTGTGTGTGATGTGTTTAATACTGAAACAAATCCTTATTGTTAGGTAAACTTGTTGTTTGGTAATACACTGTTTAGTAATCCACTATTTTTATATATGCGTAATCTCATCTCATAAATATTTTCTATTTATGAAGCTTCATATCTGAATCTTAGAAAAGGCTTTCAGAAATATGCAGAACATATCTTAGTATATAACAAATTGACTATAGTGTGAAAAAACAGAATGATTGAATAGATGGGCTTTGCACAACAATCTAGAATTCATCTCCCCTCAGCCCCCACAGCTTATTCGAATTAGCTACACACTCACTCATCAGAAACGCTGATTGATCGAGGGAGGAAGAGAATAAAGGGAAGCAGATCTGCTGAAGTTCTAAATGAGGGATGGCAAATTCAGATGGCTTCAGGAGTTTGGATACAGGGGTTAAACAAAATTTAAGGTGCCAAAAACAAGATAAAATGAAGAACCGGAACTGCTGTGAACTAGACTTTTGTGTTTCCTGCCAGAAGGCATAAATGTTCATTTTATTAAACATAATACTGGCCAAATAAAAAATGAGTTCTGCCTTCAACTCTCTACCTGGTTAGGATGGCAATGACCTAGACAAAGGGTTAGTAAGCATAGTGCACAATGGAGAACAGCAGGAATTGAATTTTTATTAATTTTTTATTGCTATATTGTTACTATTTTTAATATTTTTGATCCACAGTTTGTTGAATCTGCAGACCTGGAACCCATGAATACAGAGGGCTGATTGTATTGTGTTTATTGCTAACATATTGCAGAACTTCAGCCTCTTGCATTTAACAGAAAAAACATGTAAATTGATAGTATCCTCTGCCCTGGAAGTCTTCGTTTTCTTGATAGCATTTTGATATAGGCCAATGGAAACAGACAAGTAATAGTGAGGTGTGGGGCTTATCTAATAGCGAGATGGAGTGGCCGTTGATCTGACATCCTTCCTACTCTATAAACTGCGTTCTCACCCAGATCTGATGTAGAGAAAGCACAAGATCAGTGTCTGTGTTAACATACAGACTATAACATCATTTGGAAAAGTTTTCCAAATTAAAAAATCACAATAATCTTCCAATGCATAGCAATTTAGACTATTATTATTATTATTATTATTATTATTATTATTTTGCTGACACATAATTATTGGTCAATAACTGAATATCGATCATTTAATTTTTTTCTTTGTCTTACAACAAAACTGGTACATGTAGATTCTTTTGGATAGCATGTGAGGTGCTAGCATTTATTGTAATGCTTTAATATTTATCTTTATGCTCATAATAGTTAACCATGAGAAAGTAAGTTTTCTGACATCAAAATGTGCTTTTGTATAATGACTAAGAGAATAAAATAATCTCAGCTATTGTAAGCTAAAACCAGGGGAAGGTATATTATAATAAAAAATACTGAGACCTATGAGACTCTAGAATTGAATTGGAAAAGTAAATGCTGTAATACTTTGAAAGAGAAATCTCTCAGAGTATTCAAGAAACTTCAGGAAAAAGGTAGGACTTGATTCAGATTTTAAAGAAGTGTAGAATTTTGAAAGTCCCAGATAACTGCAGTAACCATGTCAAAGATCCTGTGAAAATACTACCAAATGTAGTGAAGATGGAAGGAAGAAGGTAGAGAATATGCCCAGAATACTGGATTAACAGGAGAAAAGATTAGAAGTTAACATGGGGTTAGAGTTAGGAAGCAAGCTTAGAACATCAGGCAGAAAAATACTTAATTGATGATATGATACACAATAGTTGTCAGTACGTTTTTCAGCAAGTGTAAGACGTAATAAAACCTGCATTTACAGATTAGATGGCTAACATTTAATTCTTATATACTAGTTTCCTATATACTAGTTCACTTAATCTTCAAAAATATCTGTGAGAAGTTGCTGTTATTTCACTCATTTTACAGGCGTAAGCCCTTAAATCAACTTGCCAGCTCACCTAGCCAATAGGGAAAGAAGTCATTCTCCAAACATAAGCAATCTGTAGGAAGAGCCTAGATTAAAAACCTAGCCTTGTACACTACTCTGCAGCAGAAAGGTTGCAAAGTGAGGATACCAGAGATAGGAAAACAGACAAATAAAAAACTGTAGGATATGGCCACTTTCAAGGAGAATGTAAGATTCCCTTTTAGAAAGATATTTGCACAATCTGCACATTACATAACAAAAGGTACACTGGTCTGGCGTGGTTGAGTATATAAAAAAAGCTGATAGATAATAGGATGAAATGGAAGCCTGGAGAGAGATTAAATTAGAGAGAGGAGTAAAAGCATCAAACTCAAGGTGTCCAGTGAGTTATTGATAGAAGGTATGTATATACCTTACAAAGTAAACAGAGGTTTTGTAAGTGATGTGTTATGAACATCAGTCTATGTTTCAAAGTTCAGAGTTCAAATAGATTTGATCATTGCTATAGAGATTACAAATAAATCTAAACAGTAGATTCAGAGTTTTAATGGAGAGAGGAAAAAAGCAGAATAAATATTATAGAATTTGTACATAATTCAGAGGCAGGAAGACAAAAGCAGAAAAGGAAGAGAGTGATCTTATATGAAGAAACAGAAACAAAGAGTACAATCCTAGAAGTTAACAGGAGGCCAGAACTCAAGGAAAGAAAGGATAAAATGTTCTCCGGCAGATGCAAATTGAGAAAATAATGATTAGAGAACATGGTCACCAATAATTTTGAAAGTATACTTTGAGTAGTGTGATAAAGAAGGGGGAATTAAATCAATGGAGTGCTTTTCCTTCTTGTTTTTGAAATAAGAATTATCTGTGCGATCTTTTACAAGGAAAGGGGGAGATTCAGGCTTCCTAGCGTAGATTCATACTCAAGGAGGTGTGGTACAACTGAGATTTATAAAAACTGTCAAATGACGGCACACATTGTCAGCCCCCTACATGTTCATAGACTAAGACTCATCATCAGAACCCTTATATTGGTCAAGGTGTAGGGTACATTTAAGGCTAAGCTTCATTTTGCTCTCAGATTCCTACACAACCATGTTGACCTTGTCAATTTTAGTTGTATGAAGTAGGTGGGATTTTGTTTGAATAGACTGTTTCTTTTTTTCTTCAGTTTACAGACTATTTTTTAAAGATATTGGCATATATATATATATATCTTTGGCATACAGTAGGAGTCAAATATTTGAATTTTGTGTAAACCTAGAGAGCCAAGTGTCTTACTGCTGCCTCAGAAATACTTAGGGTAATGCTATTTCACAAACATATGAGTTTTAGTACTGGCGACTTCTTATTTGTGTACCATTAAAACTCATTTAATATTACTTTGTTTAATTGACTAATAGAAAATTAAGAAAGCTATTGTATACAAGTGATTTTTGAAAAAAGAATTAAGCTGTTTAATTGAGAATGATGAGAAAATCATTTCATATTAAGTGTAGAGTTGGAGTGCTCTAATACCTTCCAATTCTGAAAGATGTCATTGTCATTTGAAATAGTCTAAAGCAGTTCAGAAACCTTATTTATATTTTATTTTTGCTCTTTATTTTCAAGGGATGTCTCTGGTATCTTCATGCTTTTTATGGATTATAGCTGTAATCTTTCTTACCAGTCTTTTTGACCATGATTCTTAATAGAGTAGTGTGCAGCCAGCAAGTTTATGCAGTCTTTCAAAGAAAACTAAAAGGCAATAGCAAGAGCTGCCATGAATGTACAAACTACCAAAGCACTGTGGACAAGAGTCAACATTCTGCCACCATTTACAAAAGATAATGTATCACTTGACATTATTAATGTCAGTTGATAAAATGTTTAGTGAATATTGTATAACATAACACAGGTATGCTAAGCAGATTAATGCAGGAACAGAAAACCAAATACCGCATGTTCTCATTTATAAGTAGGAGCTAAATATTGAATACACATAAAGAAGGGAACAATAGACACCTGGGGCTAATTGAGGGTTGGAGGGGGGAGGATCAAAAAACTACCTATCAGGTACTATGCTTATTACCTGCATGAAGAAATAATCCATACACCAAAGCCCCCACGACACACAATTCACCTATATAACAAACTTGCACATGTACCTCTGAACCTAAAATAAAAGTTGGAAGAAAAAAACTACAATTTAAATAAATTGTAATTTCCCTATGAAACTAACCATAGAACACCAAAAAGGAATTATAGGTTTCTTTGTTCCTATTAGAAAACTAGTATTAAATATCATCATTCAATTAATGATACCATTATTTCCTTCTCCCATTCTTGAAAAAATTGATCCTTCTGTAGCTTGTAAGAAATGGCTTCAGAGAAAATAAATTGAAATGATAATGATTTATTAAAATGGCTATACTTGACTGGGCACAGTGGCTCATGCCTGTAATCCTAGTTTGGGAGGCTGAGATGGGTTGATCACTTGAGCTCAGGAGTTTGAGACCAGCCTGGGCAACATGGCAAAACCCCATCTCTACGAAAAATACCAAAAAAAAAAAAAATAGCTGGGCATGGTGGCACATGCCTGTAGTCCTAGCTTTTGTGGAGCTAAAGTGGGAAGATCCCTTGAGCCCAGGAGGTTGAGGCTGCAGTGAGTTACGATCACGCGTCTGCATTCCAGCCTGGATGACAAAGTGAGACCCTGTCTCCCCCACAAAAAAATTATTTGAATAGTCCATATTTTAATCATATAATTTGTTTACATTAACTTTATAATGTATGCTTCTGGTATTTCCAGCTATAAAATAATTTTACCTTTTCATAGTATTTATAAGCTCAGAAAGAAATGACTGAAATATTAAAGATGGTAACGTTTGTTTTATATTTAATAACGTAAGAAGAAATCAAAATATTTAAATTAAAATAGCAATATAAAAATGAATTAAACTCTACATATATTTGCATATAGCTGTAATAACAAAGTCACTTAAAGACAACGTTTCAAGCAGACAAGCATATCTATTTCTTCCACTAGTCCAATGTAGTATCAACATAGTTTATTTTCATGCCAGACACAAAATCTTCCATTTTAGGTACTTACATAAATTCTTGGAGGCTAATTTCTGGGTTTCAGAAACATAGTAAAGCTTACTACTCCAATACATTTCACCAAATTTTATTCTGGGTTTTAGTTGATGATGATGGTCTGAAACTAAAGCCATTTTCAGATTCTCTGCACAACTGTCACTAAAATTCTAATTCATTCTCTTCTCAACTTACACACACTTGCACAATGCAAAAACATGAGAATTTCTTTAAACATGGGGAAATGATTCTCTTTAGGCCCAGTTACAAGCAAATGGTAGCAGTTAGTGGGAAGGGTGGAAGCTATTTTTAGTACGCTTCTGGTTTTTAAGGAAGTTTTTACTTTACTAGAAAGATAAGTATTAAAATGATTAACAGAAAAATAATTGTCACAGGATATTACATAAGTTACTGGCACATGACTGGCTTAGACAGTAAATGCTATGAACCAAGCAATTAAAGCAGTATGAGAAGTAAATGGTATTAGAGTTCTTCTTCTAAAGGATGGATAGAATTTGTAAAATACTAATAGCTGACATTTATTGAATGTCTGGTTTGTACTAACACTGTTCTAAGTATTCACATTTATTGATCCCCATAACAATCTATGAGGATACATAAGCCGCCTGAAAATGCCAAAATTCAACCTTTTTTGATTTTCAAAAATACTAATTTTGTATGGTTCAATCTAACATTGCTGTTGTAATTTCACAGATAAGGAAAGTGAGGTACAAAGAAATTAAATAAGCTGCTCAAACGTAAATGATTGTTATTATTAAGTGATCAAATTCATAGCATCTAATTTCATTGTTGGCCACTTCAGTCTATGCTTTAGGGAAGAAGCCACTATACTTGGTTAGGGTGGGGATAGGGTAAAAAAATCTAACTCATAGATTAAAATCTGCTAAACACACATCTGTCTCTTGAGAGTACCTCATAAAGTCCTTGAAAAGTGAAACAAAATGTTTTCTACATTTGTACTCTACTCCATGCATAGCAAGGCATGAAGGGCATTTTAATAATGAAAGTTGTCAGTCATGTAGATGATTATTGCTGTTTCATGAAAACAGTATTCAAGTGAGTGTATGACTACATATAGGATATCATGATCCCAGCAAACATCTGTTTTCAAATTAATGTAGCAGAATAGAAGTTTCAAGGTCAATGCTTTCAACTCAGCTATAGACCATGCTATGTGAGAGTCACCAGGTTGAAATCCTGTTGTTATTGGGGCTAGGTAGTCTGCATACTTAAGAGTCAGGGACAAATATACATGTACACATTAGCCAAGTGATAAAATCTTATATTGCTTTTTCTGTGTACATGCTTATCAGCTTTGTACTTCAAATTTAGTAAAATATTTGCAAAATAGGCTAGATAGTCCAAATCCAATTTAAAATCAAGTTCTTTTAAATTCACAAAGGACATAACATCTTTTGTTTCTTGTGACATATTTAGTCTTGGTATTCAAGGAGTGACTACAATTTAATACATATAGTAGTGGTAGTATCAGAAGCATTGTATTCCTACTTTGACTACTTCAATATTTTTCTCTGTGTCTCTAAACAAATCATGATGCTATGGAAACTATACAAAATTGAAGTGAAAGGACCTGATTTTTCTATTATCTGCTAGTAAATTTGTCACATAACACCGAGTCAGACATCTCTTTTCTCTAGAACCCATTTTCCACCTCTAAAAAAATGGATGGGGTTAGATGGTCCTGATTCTAACGGTTGATAATCCAACACACTCATTTCAACCCTGTGTTTCACTTTTGCCTTATTTGTTGCAAGAGATATTTTTTAAGGGAAAAGTGATTCGTGGCCTTTAGAAAAAAGGTCTCAAACACATACAATGTCTTTTGGTGTTTAGATGGACACTCATTGTAGAGTTAGGAAGGCATTCAGTCCTGTCAAGGACATTCTGTCACAGACTCTCTTCAATTCTATAAGAATTGACTGAGTTTCTTTCATTAGGAGATATTAGGTCAGTGCAAAAGTAATTGTGAATTTTGTCATTAAAGTCGCAGAAACCGTAATTGTGTACAAACCTAATATGTACCTTGAGAGGCACTTGATGAGTAACAGGTATTGTTTTTGAGCATTAAGATTCTAAAAGTGTGAGGATAATCATGTGTGTGTTTGTGTGTTCTCCCTTCTTAAGTCTCTTGAAATGGAGAAATCAACCATTTTCAGCTTCTATTTAGCTTTGAGCTTCAACATCCTCATCAAACATATTTACATTTAGAAGAATATCCATAATACTTTAAGCAATTTTGTCTTACTGCTAGACTTAGTGTGGAAATAAGTCTTTTTGGGAGCAAATAAAAAGTTTTTCAAGGACAATTTGTTGTAAAAAGTAATAAAGATTCCATCACTCTAGCAGGTCCAATGTACCCCGTATAAGTGGATTACAGCAGCACTGGATTTTGTAATTCCATTTTAACTTGGTGCCCGGTTCTTCTCTAAGGAATTCCCTTATTCCCTACATTAAGCAATAAATAAAATATCCTGAAGATATGAAGCTTAATTTGACTTCTACCAACTAAGTGCAGAGGGTGACAGAAAAAAAAAAAAAAAAAAAAAGACTGTCATAGCATGGTGTAAAGGAGGACTAGTCTAAGGGTCAGGGATGAGGATTTTTGTCATGAATTCACTACTGTTTGCCTAGGCTGTCGTCTGGTTTCTCAGAACTTCAGTGTGCTCTACTGGAAAATGTGATCATGTTCAATGTCCTTTCCTAATCTGTCGTTCTGTGAAGCGGTGCTTCCAGGTGAAGGAAACAAATAGGTCAGAATGTTCCTGTGGTCATGGTTCTCTTTAGGCTCATTTTCCATGAAATAGTTGCATTCCTCTTCCTCTAGCACACTCAGATTAAGCTGGAGTTCTTTAATCTGGGCATTCTTCCCAATACTTCATTGGAAATACTGCCGGCTTCAAAATCACCTTTGTTTGCACTACCTACTACAGTGTAATAGACTTCTGGCTCAGTGAGTGAAAGCTGTGGAAGAAAACTAGAAGAATATTTATGTTAACTCCCTTATTTTACGGATAATGAAACTGACCCTAGGGAGGGTTGATGACTCTCCACCCAGTTCCAAAGCTCCTAAAGCAAGGAATCGAGTTCCTAATATAGGATTTTTAATTCTCTTATTGGTGTATTTTCCACTTGTCTATTTTTACCAAAAGGAGTATCAGCGATTTTTAGTGGATTTCACAAAGGAGTAATAGGACAGCTTTCTTGTCCTGTTTTTTTCTTTAAAAACTACAACCCAATGATGGTGAGTGAGGCTGTTGTAATTTTTAGAAACATATGCTAATGGGTTGTTGCAAATATAGGGAAAGTTAGGGGCTGCGTGCAGTGATTCACACCTGTAATTCCAGCCTTTTGGGAGGCCAGGTCAGGTGGATTGCTTCAGCTCAGGAGTTCAAGATCAGCCTGACCACTATGGTGAAACCCTGTTTCTACTAAAACTACAGAAACTAGCTGGGCATGGTGGCTAGGTGAGAGGATCACTTGAGCCTGGGAGGTCGAGGTTGCAATGAGCCAAGATTGTACCACTGTACTCCAGCCTGGGTGACAGAGCAATATCTTGTCTCAAAAAAAAAAAAAAAAGGGTTGGGGAAGCCAGATTGAGGAGGATTTTGAAGACGTGATGTCAAATTTGTGTTCTTCATGTAGATATTTTTATTTTCTCAATGTAGTAAGTGTTAAGTGCCATCCCCTGGAGTGTCCAACTCTTGAAGGAAAAGAAAAAGCTTCCAATACCACTAGATTTTTCACTCAGTTTTTGTGTCTGGTTTCATCAATCCAACTTAGGGGCAGAGAAGAAGTTCGTGTTCAACTCAGTAAGAACTTTTTTGAACTTCGGTAAAATTTGCTTAATAAATCATGTTGACTGTTGCAATATTTTCCAACAGTCACTCTAAAGCTGCCAAACGGTCACTTTAAAATTTGCCTTAAAATCAACAGTCATGTCTTCAGTATTACACACTGATTCTCTTTGTAAAAGGCTAAAAAGGCTGCTGTGATAATAATTTGTTGAAAACGTTTCTGTTGCAAGTGTATGGCAAGGTTGCAAAGGTTCTCATGAATGAGGCACTTGAGCTTGGTCCTTTTATTCTGGCTGACTCAAGGCTACAAACAATCGCCCAGAAGTGCCTGTACTTACTACAAAGACATAACCCAAACTTATTTTCTTTTTCATAGGAAGTTGTCCTTGAAGAAGGTACAACTGCTTTTAAAAATTGGGTTAAAACAGGCACAGAAATTTACAGACAGTTTTGGATCTTTGATGTGCAAAATCCACAGGAAGTGATGATGAACAGCAGCAACATTCAAGTTAAGCAAAGAGGTCCTTATACATACAGGTGAGTGAGTCCCCACCAATACGAGGCACTCTTACCTTAAACATGTATTTCTGAGAAGTCTTCTACTTGAAAAATGTCATTGTATTAAAATGTACTTATTATTTTCTTGCCAAAAATATACTTTAAAATAGTTTTCCTATCTGTATAGCATCCTAATCTAAGAATTTAATGATTTTAAGGTATTTATTTTCAAAAACTTGGAAGATATATACATTATCCAAATATTTATTAGACAGTATATAGCAAAGATAAACATTTTATTATAAACTTACCGGTATCAAATAACTTCCCTATGTTTATGAAGTTAGTGTTTTGTTATTGTGGCATATATTCTCAACAACTCTGAATTATTCCTGCTGAGCAAAAAAAAAAAAAAAAATCAGTTTTCACATCTTAAAATTTAAAGCATATTTTAACAGTGGTTCTCAAAGTGTAGCTGGGCCACAGCAATGTGCTGGGCCAGCTGCATCAGCATCAACAGGGAATTGGGAAACAGGCAAATCCCTATACCTCATCCCAAAACAAATGAATGAAAGAGTTGAGGCCCACTAAAGAGTTTTACAAACCCTGGTTGATTTGAATATACAATTTTTGAGAACCACAGTGCTAAATTCATTTTTCCTAGCTGCGGTTCCTACTCAGGATTTATATTCAAATTAACTTCCAGGTCATATAGATGTTTACATTGATCTATTTTAGTTTCACTCTTATATTTTCTCTAGTGTTGAGACTGAATATTTTTTATCTTTCCTCTGCCTTCCCTAATAGTTAAATACACTTTTGAACAGAATCTTAGAGTATTAGAACTAGAGGAAATGATCAGCCAAAATCTGTCATTTTGTGAATTAAAAATGCCTGATCCAGTGGATGTGAGATCACTTGTCTGTGTTCACACAGATGTAGGTACTAGTAACTCCTAGATTTTTATATACATTTTCTCCTATTTCAATTATAGCCTCTCTATCTTTTTCACTAAAAAGGGGAAGAAGGGGGAGATTAAAGTGCTGAAAACATCACCTTAACCAAGGATTAGGAATATATTTATGGTATCCATATGGAAACATAGTTATGTTCTGCTATAGAATTCATTACCTAGATGTATATTTTCCCTCACGGATAATCACAACTAGTTATACATCATGATTAGTTCTTACCATAAAATTTTGCATTTCTATTGATTTCTTATAATTTACAGTTTTAGTATCTTATCTGTTTTGGTTATCAGATGATTGTATAATTTTCCTTCCTCTCCAAAGCATTACTATACTTCCACATTGAAAACTCACACCCAAAATAAAGTGAAATAACAGGTATGTCGTGAGGGTGGTGCCTACTACCATAGCACATGACATGTAAGCCACAGAGGGCCTCGGTGCATGTCCTGTCTTCGCAGTTTTACCCGAATCTCCTATCTGTGTGCGCATCTGTGACAATTCAAAATTTTGTCAATGAAGACTTAACTTTTATGGCTACAAAAAAAATCTTACCTTAGAATTTTTTCATGGTCTTGAAGTTTTTGTATTATTAGCAAGAGTCTATACAAATATCTTGTTGCAAAGAATGTTCTTAGGTGTAATCTATCTATCTCTCTCTATATATAACTATGAAATAAATATATATATATATATATGTATTCATAGGTATATATACCTATGAAAATCTAGAATTGACATATGACCTAAGGAGAGTATCAGCATACTTGTTTAAGAAATAGAACTTAAGTCAACTGAGTGTGAGGAAAGAAAATAGTTGTTAGAATTTGAGAACTCATCATTTTTTTTGTTTGTTTTTTGTTTGTTTGGGGAAGGTTATATTTTTCACTTTTATTTTTAATTTTATTTATTTTTTGAGGCAGGGTCTTACTCTGTCACCCACTCTAGAGTGCAGTGGCATGATCACAGTTCACTGCATCCTCAACCTCCTAGGCTCAAGTGATCCTCCCACCTCAGCCTCCCGAGTAGCTGGGACCACAGGTGCATGCCACTAATTCTTTTTTTTTTTTTTTTTTTCTTTTGTAGACAGGGTTTCGCCATGTTGCCCATGCTGGCCTCAAACTCCTGGGCTCCAGCAATCCACATGCCTTGGTCTTGCAGAGTGTTGGGATTACAGGTGTGACCCACCATGCCCGACCATATTTTTCACTTTTAAATATATTATTTGGGATATGAGAAAACATGTTATTGAAATAGTTCTCCTCTAGTAGTTGGTAGCTAATCTATATTTTTTTCTTAGAGCCTTTAACCTATCTCTCTAAGGGACAAAAAGGGGATGTGTTAGATGTATTTGATTTGCTTAGAGAGGCAATGGAGTAAAGACTGGAGAAGAACAGGTTGCATTTACAGCTAAATTTTAGAATCCATAAACAGCTCTTTCTATAACAATTCTAAAGGGATTCTTGATTAACTATAGGTCATCTTGTCTCATGATGTCACCAAAATAGTCTTTTATTGTTTGCCTGAGTGCCTTAAATAATGGAAGAACAACCAGTACCTTTTAGAAAAAAGTTAACACTTTGATAGTGTTTGTGTTGAGCTAAACATGCTTTTTCATAATTAATTATACCCTAAATCCATCTGACATTGGAAGTATGTGAGAATGTCCTTCCTCAAACAGAACCACAGGCTTTATTTGGCCAATGGCTGCTAAAGTAAGCTTGATGACACTTTGACAAGATATGACCTGAATCAAAGCATGAAATTGCTCGGGTTTAGATCTGATGTGTGTTTCTACCTGCACCATCTCTACGAAGATGCTGTAATTCCTTCAGAATATTCTTAGATCCATAATTCATTTTTTAAGTTACTTTGCTTTGGAAAGAACATAAAGTAATCTTGAGAAAAGTCTAAATTCCTTCCCTTGACTTTATAAACAAATACATTCCAAAACTTCCATACAATCTAAGTTTTAAACAAAAAATTCAGTAATTATGTTCCCTTTTTAAAACAACATTCTAAAGACAGGGCTGTTTTAAGGATTTTTCTTTTAGTGACTGCCATCTACTGGTATAATGTTGTCAGTATACGTGACAATCACATTGCTATTGTTTTAATATATGTGCATATTTCTGAAAATTAAAGTACTTTGATTTGAAATATTAGTAATATGCACACTAATTTAAAATACGATTGTCCTGAGTGCTGTTTCAGATTTTTATATTCTTTGTATGTCTGCAGTACTTCAAGAATAATAAAGTTTTAATAAAATTATATTGAAAATATATTTCTAGATAACTTTGAATCCTCTTTTTAAAGAATCTGAGACATTTATTTAGTAAATATATTTACTGAGAACTCATTATATACCAGGTATGATGTTTAGAGACACAAAACACTCATAAACTCCTACCCTGTAGGAATTTACATTTTTATCATAATGAAATAAAATGGGTTTTTAAAAAATTCAGTCCAATTGTTTAAGTCTTTACCTTGGCTATTTACTCACTTCACGGACATTCAAATATGACAGTTCAATTATGATGTATATCTTACTTCTTTTCAGTGAATATCTTCCACTTGTGAAATGTATTTTTCCTGTAATAATCACCCTTCACTACATTCCTAAAATGTAGTTGGTACTTTGCAGCCTAGATATTTTAGAGTCAGGAGATTAGAACTAACAAAAGTATTCAATATACTTGAGAGGTTGGGGAGGTTGTTCTATAACCCTTAAAAATGGAAATGATATTCTCTTATCTCTAATTCTCATTAAAGTACTGAAAAAAGGGAAAAAGCAGTGCTGGATAGGTTATGTATTTTGATCATTCTTTCTAATATAAGAAAATGTACTCTAAATATTCCCCTGCTGAAGTCCTTGTACTTTCTCCTCCTTACCCTCAGGATAAAGTCTGTCATTTGAGTATTACATGCAACTGTTTTATGTTTGAGATCTTTCTTATTTCAGCTGCTTTATTTCCACTACTCTCCTCACCTCTTACTCTGTAATCCAACCACACTCAAATATCTGCATTTCCCAAAATATATTATGTTCGTTCTTATGCATGCTACCATCTGCCCTACTTTACCTAACTAAATTTCTATTTGTTACATAGACCACTTATGTAGACTTGTACTAAAAAGTGTCTTGACCCTCACCCCTACCCTGACCATTCTAAATCTGGATCTGGATCTGTTTTGTGTTTTCCCATGGAGTCTCCATTATAACAATATTCCTTCTCCCTCACTATTTTAATTTCCAGTTTACCAGTTTAAGACCCCTTCTGATTAGTTTGCTAGAGACCCTGGCTGTTTTCTCATTTTAACACCATTGCTTCCATAATATCTGGCATATTCCATATGTTCAAAAATCATTTGTTGAACAAATGAATGACATTTGAGATCTAACGTTCACATATGACAAATGTTTTGAATTTTGCTTACTTCTGTTTCTTTAGAGTTCGTTTTCTAGCCAAGGAAAATATAACCCAGGACCCTAAGGACAACACAATCTCTTTCCTACAGCCCAATGGTGCCATCTTTGAACCTTCACTATCAGTTGGAACAGAAGCTGACAACTTCACAGTTCTCAATCTGGCTGTGGCAGTGAGTAGACAAACAACAAAGTTATCTGTTTTAAAACACTCTAGAACTCACTGTAATTAATCCTATCATTAGAATTATTAGGTTTTACTTATTTTTCCATTTTTGTCAAAACGTATTCCCATATCATTATTTTGAATGGAGGCATGGTCATTTGGAAAGTGAAAAAATCATAAGAATCAACTGCATTAGAAGACCACTTTATTTTTTTCATTATTTTTTATTGAAACATTCTCTATATTTAATTTCAATTTTGTAATAGATTACAGGAAGATGCTTAGGAAACAAGTACAACATTTGTTTCAGTATGTCTTTAAATGATAGACTTTTAAGTATGTAAGCAACTGTATAATAAAAGGTTTCCAAACGCTGCCTGTGAGAAATCAAGCAAATTTTACCATAAGCAATAAACCATTTCAAGCTTTCCAGACAGTTTCCATAGCTGTACCAGCATGGCAATAACCTTTAACCAAACAAAGCAAAAACAAACAAACAAAAGCACTTTGCAATCTGTTGCTGCAAAATGGGGAGAGAAAAGAGTATATAAACTTGATTGGAATCACAACTGTCAATATAATTTAAGAGAAAATGAAGTCGATAACGTTGACTGTGTCTATTGTTTGGAAAGTTGAATTCTGCTGTTTGCTTGGAGCTCTAGACACCACACCACTGAACAAACATGAAACTCCGCCGAGTCTCGCTATCCGCCAACAGGGGGTGCTGTCCATACTCATGGCAAATAAATGGCATTTGGTGCTCACCAACCGCAACACGAGGGCGTTTATGCGGATGAAGTACAATTTTTTTCAGCAAGCTCAGCAAAAATCCTTAAGGGGCAAAAATGAACTCTGCATTTTAAGAAAAATAGCAAATGAAAACACAAAATCCTAAAAAGTATACGAAGGCTCTGCATCAGCACAGTGGCATCAAACCACACATCCACAGCACATCCTAATTCTATGGGAAACAATCCTTGCTTACTGGAGGTGCATGTCTAAGTTCAATAGCTTACCAATATCTTCTTGAGAGTAGGCCAAAAGGAAACAGAAAACCCACGTTAAAAAAAGAAGCTTCTTTTCCTAAACATTTTCCTGAAGCTGAAATTGAAACGGACAGGACCTCAGTTGTCCTCGTCGTAGTCCTCCTCGTCCTCCCCAACCTGGGACACCAGGGTCTTCACCCTGGAGATGCTGTACTGAGACCTGTTGGAGCTTGTGGTCAGCATTTCACCCGCACCATTGGTCAGGTCACTGGCAGAGAGCCTCGTGCCATTAGACGTGGAACCTGCCCTTGTGATGAACATGCCTGCAACAATTGCCTGCGTCATTTCTGTCACGTATGGCTCCAGAGCCTTTGGGACCAGACCTCTGGCTTTTTGTTTGTTTGTTTGTTTGTTTGAAGTTCTAGGATACATATGCTGAGCATGCAGGTTTGTTACATAGGTATACGTGTGCCATGGTGGTTTGCTGCACCTATCAACCCGTCATCTAGGTTTTAAGCCCCGTATACATTAATACGTTAGGTATTTGAGAAGACCACTTTAAGTGTATCATTAAATATATAGAGCTTAACTTGGAATATCTTCTTCTTGTGGCTGGCACTGAGGCAAAGAAATGTAATCATCTAGGAATTAGACAAATTATACTTTGAGTTTTGGTAGGATTTGGCAGTAATTTTAAAGATAAGCTTCAAAAAGTTTTGTATTAAGCTCAGTATTAGTATTTAATCCATTTATTTGTTAAAATCTAATATTGTATTCTTGTCTTAAACAGTGACTTTTTTTATTTTTTTTGTAGGCTGCAGCCCATATCTATCCAAATCCATTTGTTCAAGTGGTACTCAATTCGCTTATCAACAAGTCAAAATCTTCTATGTTCCAAGTCAGAACTTTGAGAGAACTGTTATGGGGCTATACGGATCCATTTTTGAGTTTGGTTCCATACCCTGTTACTACTAGAGTTGGTATGTTTTATCCTGTAAGTACCAAATATGAATGGCAATATTATTACATTTTAATTGAATTAATTCAATGGCATTGGCAAGGCATAATTTTATAATTTAGCTCATTAGTCTTATTGCTGATCTGGAGATATATATCCTAACTTTTTTAAAAGTCCCCTTCTCATTGTAGCTTCAGCTTTCCTAGTTGGGAAATTCATCTGAATTTAACAATTAAATTTAAACCTGAAGATCAGATTTAATCAGGTTTCTACTCATTTATAAATATACAATTTGTTTTAAATTAGCTAGTAAGCTAGTCTGTAAATCTTTGAGTGCTGTTTTTGGCTTTTATTTCCCTTTCACATAATCAAGTTTAATACCATATTTTTATTTGTTTTAAATATACTCCTCACTCCTCCTTTTCTAGACCTCTTACAAATTTAATTTTTACTTAAAAGTTAGCTTAATGTTCACATCTCAATACTGATAAGCTATTAGACTTCATTTTAATGGGGTCTGTAAATAAGAATTTTTAGTAGTCCACAGTGTCATGAAATGGCAGCTTGAAGATTAAGAAAAATGTGAACTTGATGGTATACTTCATTACAGCTTAATGTTTTGAATTACAAATAGGATAAGCTAACTATTGAATTGGAAGTTTGACTATGACTTCATTTGGCACTGTATGTGAATGTTATGTTCTCCAGTTCATTGTTTTACTTTTAGATACTGTTAGGATGACAAGGTTATATATCAATTAGATAAGAATGTAGAAAGCCATAATGAATCAAATTCATTCTCATTTTAACTCGATACTCATAGCTCTTTCTTTGGCTAATGCTTTAAATTGTGGATGCCTAATTTTTATCAATTTAGTAACCACTTATTAATGGTCATAACATTTAGAATACCCCTATAAATCATTGTTCTTATAGGTTTGTTCAATGTCCCTCACCTCAACATAGTAAGAATAGTGATCAAAATGCCCTCATTGGCTTAATGATGACAGAGTACTAGAGTTCACATCTTGTCAGCTTCTGATATGTAGCTTCTTTGTCTCAGCATCTAGCACTTATTTCTAGGCACCTTTCACAATTTTTTTAAGGCCAATATTTTTTTAAAATGTATTGCAGATGTATTTCAAGTCATATGAGTAATCAGTGATTGAGAAATGTGACAGTAAGTTATATATTGTATAACTTTGAAAAAATGATTTGTTCTAAAAGAAAATGTTTACCATACATATATTTTCAGTACAACAATACTGCGGATGGAGTTTATAAAGTTTTCAATGGAAAAGACAGCATAAGTAAAGTTGCCATAATCGACACCTATAAAGGTAAAAGGTACGTATTCGGGTAAAATGTGCATGTGTGTTACTAGGGTACTCTTAAGCAGGAATGGTATTCATATAACGTCTTATAAGACACATACACCAAACTATAGAATAGACCTGGTTATAATTCAGCTCTGGAAATTCTTGTTCTGCTAGGTATTAACCCTTTAGTTGTGGCAACTGGTGCGTTCACACCAGTGCATAGCTGCTGACTATCAGCTCCACTTTAGGGTTTGGTTCACCTTTCCGCACAGGTTATGTTACATAAATCCCCAAAGGGACTATTTTTTCATCTCTGCTACATATCCAGCATTATAATACAATTATTCTTACAATTAGATAACCATAAATGAAAAGGTAAAAAAACAAAAAAAAAACCTGATTGTCTAGTAGATGGAAACTTTTTTTTTACTTTTTACATCGAGCAGATCAAATTCTATATTCCAGTGCCATGACCTAAATGTGTCTATAAAGATGGAAGCATGGAAGCTTAATGAATCCAGGCAAGTGCTTTCATGACCTTCCCCCCCTGCAAACAGTCTTTATCAATACAAAAATGGAACGAATATTTCAAGTGCAGTTCTACAATGTACATACAAAATGTGACAATGAAGACTATGCCACCTTTAAAGTGGTAAAATAAAAAATCAGCTTCCTAAGCCATTATTTCCTTATTTTTCCCTAGTTCCGGCCTATTCATCTAAAGAATTTATAATTTATCATAGATGTAAACTAGCAAGAACCCTAATAAATATCAGGGGAACAAATAAGCTTTCTTCTCCATAAAGTTAACAATTGTGTTTTAGACCATTTTTTTTTCTGAAAAAGAATAAGGTGATCAAAACCAAAAGACACGAAATGTTTTTATGAATCTAAAGTAACCCCTACCTCAAACTGAGTCTAATAATTGCAATTAACAGCTAAAATATTACTAGTGGATTACTTTTTCTTCTAAAGAGTCCACAGTTACATATTTTTAAAGAAAAGTCAGTAGACGGAAGAAAACACTTCTAAATATTCATTTAAGAGGAAATCACAGCAATTTTTTATATTGAGAAATAACGAACATTTCACTAATATTACAGAGATGTGGAGGTGAGTTGCAAAGCACTCCTAATTAGAGTAGGAATTTCACCTCACTTTAAGATTATAAGGTTGATTTAACTCATGGCAAGACTGAACATGATTAACTACTTATTTTGTTTAAAAAGTATGCAGTGGCTTGTCTTGACATGTCACTGTTAGGAGTGGAAAAAAAGTTTTTCCATCACCAAAAAGTGAGGATGCAGGGGAACTATTACTATTGTTTTTATCACTTTCAGATATATATAGCTTATTTAAACAACAAAGTATAAATTAATAAACTAATTCCTACTTTAATGTCAGTCCATGTGAGAATTAAAGGGGAGAAGCGGCAGGAATATAAATCAATCATCTACATGTTTTAAATGTTTGCTGATCCAAACATCTGCTTCTTTCTTTCCTCTTCCCCACTTCTCTCTTCTGCCTGCCTTATACTGAGCTTACTTCAGTTACCCATTTAGCACTTTCCTTCTATTCATTCTGAACACTTATGCTACTGAGCGAGTAATTCATGTATCCCATTGGGAAAAAAAATTCTCCCCTAAGTAGAGATTTAAATTTCTGATAAATGTTTTTAATTTTTTCCTTATTCCAAGATGTTTCTAATTAACACCTGGCAATTTTTATTTTATGATCTGGCCACCTAATGGCATCAGGTACATTGCAATAAGATAAAAGGTTCAAACAAAACATGAACAGAATTAAACATTTCTTAAACTTAGTATTGTCACATTTAAATACATCATATTAACAGAAGTATTGAATTATAATAGAAAAAGTAATGTAAGAAAGGTATTCTTTAAATGAGAATGTTTATTCATTGTCTTTTTCTATTCTTAAGGAATCTCTCCTATTGGGAAAGTTATTGCGACATGGTTAATGGTACAGGTAAGAATAGTTGTTTTGTAGTCGTCACAATGAATCCACCTCCCTTTCCCACAAATCCACCATTATACTGACAGTGTTCTGAAAGTTGAGGGTGTGTGTTTACTTGCCTTTATATCCCCACAACATAATTCAGAGTCCCTACTTGTGTATAGGCTTAGTAAATGTGTGTTCAATGTAATGGGATTTGTGAAGATTAATCATAAAAAATTAGCCCTTACTGCATGACTCAGAGAAATGTTTGCTTTGAAAAAACTTAACTGTCATCCTGGCAACAGAAGTAAATGGTAAAAAAACAACAAAAAACACTTTACTTTTCAAATCTTTTATAAATAGTATACAGATAAGTTAGAATTGAAAGGATAAAAAATAGCTAATTACAAAAGAGAAAACATATCTAAGCAAGGCTTATAGCTGAGATAGAATAAAGTTGCAAGACAGAAACATCCATTTTTGGGTAAGGTGGTCAAAATAAGAGAGAAAACAAAAACAAGGTCAGATGTCTTCTTAACTATGAAAAATATATGTAAAAAATGAGCATTCCAAATTAAAATTGGGAAAAAGAGCTATAAACTTAGATTTAGGGTATGGTTAGATAAGGCTTATTCTCCTTCAGGATAAGCAAAGTACAGATATGCCTATTAGTTTAAGAATTAAGATTTTTAAAACGCAATGGGAGGCTGGTCATGGTGGCTCACGCCTATAATCCCAGCACTTTGGGAGACAAAGGTAGGTGGATTGCTTGTGCCCAGGAGGTTGGGACCAGCCTGGGCAACATGGCAAAATCCCATCTTTACAAAAAAATAGAAATATTAGCTGGGCATGGTGGTGCATGCCTATAGTTCCAGCTACTTGGGAAGCTGAGGCAGGAGGATCACTTGATTCCAGGAGGTGGAGGCTGCAATGAGCTATAATTGCGCCTCTGCACTCTAACCTGGGCAACAGTGTGAGACTCTGTCTCAAAAAAAAAGGAAAAAAAAAGTGGTGGGAATCGAATATTATGAATTAATATCAGAGGCAAGCTTTCAACTACTAGGAAACAAAAGCACGAAGTTCACAAAATTAGGGAATATCCCGTAAAGATAAAGACAGTTAAGTAAAAATGAAGCACAGAGAATGTTTACTTTGCCAAAGGTATGATTATTGACTTCCTATGCATATTTATTTCTATCATTGCCTGGTAGGAAAAAAAAAAAAAAAAAACCCAGCAAAAACACTGTTGAATTTGCTTTGCAGGAGTTTTGTTTTGTTTTGTTTTCTGAGATGGAATCTGGCTCTGTCACCAGGCTGGAGTGCAGTGGAGCAATCTCAGCTCACTGCAACCTCCACTTCCTGGGTTCAAGTGATTCTCCTGTCTCAGCCTCCCAAGTAGCTGGGACTACAAGCGCCCGCCACCACGCCCAACTAATTTATGTTATTTTCAGTAGAGACAGGGTTTCACCATGTTGGCCAGGATGGTCTTGATCTCTTGACCTTGTGATCCATCCCCCTCGGCCTCCCAAAGTGCTGGGATTACAGGCTGGAGCCACCGTGACCAGCCAAGCTTTTGCAGGGTTTTAAGCCATAGGAGTGGGTAAAGAAGTTATTTTCTAAGAAAAGCATTTCTGGAAATAAATTTTCAAGACCTCAATACTACCAATGCTAGTAATTGTATAAGCAGAATACTTAGTCCTTAGATGCAGAGATAAATATACTGTGTTACTCCTAGTGAAGGATTCTTTATGGGCTTAAGGGGGGAAATCTTTAAAAAGAAGATTCATTGACAATAATATAAATGCACGAGCATCAGGCATGATGTTAAAAATATCTACAGTGAAAATAGACCTGAAACAAACTAGGAAAAGAGGGAATTTGGACAGAGCAGGGGATGATCCCTGTGAAAGAGATTCTTGCTTATGGCACTAGGGAAAAGAAAGTAATAAAACAGTAAGGTTCTAATGTGTTTTCTTCATAATTTAGAAGTGCATCCTCTTTACCTTCTTCAGTAAGTTTGAAAAGACTTAAAATGGAAGTATTGGTATACATTTAGAATGTTTATTTTGGGTGGTGGGGGGAAGCTCTGCACATAATCTTCAATGATATTTTAGATAATGATCTTAAAAGTTTTTCAATGTATTTTTCTTTAATTATTAAGGCAATGGGAAAACAGGTGTTGGCAATGTCTATGTGGGGGCTTATATTTCACTTGTCACAAGAGTGTAAAGTAATGAAAACAAGGTCGTAAGGTTGACACACATGCCAGAGAAAGAACCTGCAATACATAATTGAAGATGAGACTTACCATTTAAAACTCATTCAATGATAACTCATATTAGTGATATTCATGTGAGAAGTACATGGAGGAGTTAACTAATTATTTCTTCATATATCCAATGTTTGCCATGGATCATAGTTGTAGCAAAAAGTAAATTCAATGAATGATTTTTTTTATATACTTTCAAAGCATTTGAAGTTCTGTTTAGTGAGAGAACTTTAGTAAGTATTTATAGAAGTATGAATCAGCCATTAGGGCAAATGAAAAAAAAAATCACTACAAATAAGAAATGTGGACATAGCAGGAGTTCCAAATGAACTTCACTGGAAGAAAAGTGCCACTCTGCTGGTGGGGTGGGGCATTTCAAAAAACAAACACAATGTTAGCCTTGACATTTCACTTTATGTTTAAGTTTCTTTTATTTTGTACCATTAAATATGTATAGTATGTGGATTTGTTGTTGACTATAGCAGCCCCTAACCATATGTAACTGTTAAGGACTCAAAATATGGCTAGTATGATTTGAAATGTGCTATAAATATAAAATGCACTGTGGATTTTCAGATTTTAAGAATTTAAAATATTTTATAATGATTACATGTTAAAATATTTTGGATATTAATAAGTTAAATAAAATAGCATTTTGTTTTGTTTTGTTTGAGACAAGGTTGTCCACTTGTTGCCCAGGCTGGAGTGCAATGGCATGATCTTGGCTCACTGTAACCTCTGCCTCTTGGGTGCAAGCAATTATCCTGCCTCAGCTCCCAAGTAGCTGGGATTATAAGTGCCCACCACCATACCCGGCTAATTTTGTGTATTTTTAGTAGAGATGGGGTTTTACCATGTTGGCCAGGCTGGTCTCAAACTCCTGACCTCAGGTGATCCACCCGCCTTGGCCTTCCAAACTGCTGGGCTTATAGGCTTGAGCCACCATGCCTGGCTGGTTATTTCTTTCTACCTTTTAAAAATGTTGCTGCTAGATAAATTACTTAGGTAATTTGCATTATATTTCTATTGACTACACTGGAGGAGAGATTTCTAGGTTTTTTTCTAGAACACATATTACATCTAATCATTTGCCACTCGATTTTTAAACAGATGCAGCCTCGTTTCCACCTTTTGTTGAGAAGAGCCAGGTATTGCAGTTCTTTTCTTCCGACATTTGCAGGTAAGAGAAAAACAGAAGTATGTCTGAGTCAGACCCCAGGTGACAAAATGCAGACCAAGAAACTTTATTATTTTTCTCAAATAATGATTAAACACAGCATCGAAAATTCATAATGTTTATTAACTCTGCAAAATATTCTTCTATATCCTCCAATTTTTAATAGTGTAAATCATTTTTTTTGCTATTTCTATCTAAGCAAGAACCATTTTGCCTTTTTGAAACTAAACTAGTAGTCTAATAACGATCAAGTCCAGAAGAGTATGTCCAGTCTTTCTAAAGACATACAGAGAAGATGATGCAGATGTAACAGAACTGTGTTCATGTGCTCTGCTGAAATTTGTGGGGCCCAGTAGATAACCCATGAGCACTGGAGCCTTTACCACTACCCTTGAGCCCAAGCTCTGTCCCTAAATACTGTATGATGGTGGGTAAGCATTTAACATCTCGGATATTTTTTCTTATCTGTACAATTTAAGACAGCAGTATTTCTTCATATAGGTGTATCTGGGCATTAGAAAAAAATGTCTATTGAACCCTATGGTTCAATACAAGTAGACACTTGGTAAATGATGGAAATGTACCAGGTATATATCCAGCATGTATATGCACACACTCCAGTGAGTGGTCTTTCCCTCCAGGACTAATTAAGCTGTGAAAGAAACTTTATTTCATTTAAACTGATCACAAATAAAGTATCTGAAGGAAGTCCTATAAATATTTACTAACTTTGGTATAAATAAACATGGTACTTCACAAACAAGAATAGTTCATACTTGGGTATTGAGTTCTAGTATGTGTTAAAATTTCCCAATCACTTTTTTTTCTAAGAATGAAACAAGAATTTAAGAGAGTATATGATGTTTGTAAGGTAAAGCAAGAATAAGAAAAAATGAATCTCCAGAATGTAAGTTCAGGTTCCTGGAATGCAGCTCTTTTTTCTCTGTACTTAGGTCAATCTATGCTGTATTTGAATCCGACGTTAATCTGAAAGGAATCCCTGTGTATAGATTTGTTCTTCCATCCAAGGCCTTTGCCTCTCCAGTTCAAAACCCAGACAACCATTGTTTCTGCACAGAAAAAATTATCTCAAAAAATTGTACATCATATGGTGTGCTAGACATCAGCAAATGCAAAGAAGGTGAGTAAATATCCTCAGCAGCACAGTCCATATCATAATTTGTGATATTCTTTAAAATGAGACCTTTAACCACAATCCCTTTGCAAGCAAAATTTAAAATTAAAGTAAGAAAGTAATTAGGGCAGAATGGTGGCAGAGAAAATTTTAGTGCTGATTTTGTATTTTGGGAAGGTCCCATTTGTGTTTGTGTTACAAAATTTAGTTAAAACCACACCAGCATTTCCTTGTGGCTGCTTTTAGATTTAGGGTGAAAAGAAAATAATTCCGAGAACATTTTGAGCATCCTGTTATCCATCTGTCATTGTTCTAACTTTTCTCACTAGAAAATGGTACAGGTAAATATATTTTCAGTATGTATCTAAAGCTAGAGTTAAACATAAAATTTGGAGACTAGCTTGTACTGTACATATTTATCATACTAACATGGGTATGGAGGAAGAAAGAAAAAGACTACTGTTAAATAAATTCTTAGTCCCTAGACATATTACTGCCTGAAAGCTGAACATATATAGTTGAAACTTTGGGTTCATCAACAAAACTTTACATATCTAAAATTAATACTGAAGGGGTTTACAGTAGAAATCAACTGACATAATTCTTCCGCACCCGTGTTAAAAACCAAATATTTATGTATTTTTAAGAAGTTTTAGTTTTGTGGAAATATTTTTTGAGTGTTATATGAAATGAAGGAAACTATTAATTCCAATTGACTCTTAAAACTTGTCTTCAGGGAAACCTGTGTACATTTCACTTCCTCATTTTCTATATGCAAGTCCTGATGTTTCAGAAACTACTGATGGATTAAACCCAAATGAAGAAGAACATAGGACATACTTGGATATTGAACCTGTAAGAAAACACATTATTGATCTGATTTGGTTGCTATTTTAAACAACACAACTGAAATAAAAATAATCTTGGCGATAACACTAATCATAGCTATTGAATCACATTCTTTTAAGTTACTGAAACTTAGGTCGATTTTTTCCTATTGTTGTTTATGAAGTGATTCTAATTAGCTTAAAATATTTATATAAAATTATGCTTATATGAGGAGTTATTGTATATTATGTAAAATTCAAAGAGTGAGTATATGTGAGTTTGACTATACTTATTGTTAAAATGTATAAAATTGTTATAGCACAACAGTTTTAATCTTTATTTTTGTATTTTCCTTTTCAAAAAGTAAATGAAATTCTAGAATTTTACTAGTCATGTTTTAGTTTAAACAATGACACAAGTAGTATTATAACTAATGATACATGGATTCTAACAGCATATATATTTGACCAGGAATTATCTGAGATCTTGTATTTTGTTGTTGATTTCTTTAAACCATTCCAAGTAAATCACAAATCTAACTAAAACCTTGACATTCAATTGGGCAAATAAATTGTGTATCTATATGGATGCATGTGTAATATAGAGATATTATCTCTATATATCTCGATATGTATATATCTCTAAATATAACTATATAGAGAGTTTTAAAAGTTTCAAGTAGTCCTGTTTAACCTTAAGTTACTACCTTCTCTTCTGCTGTAAGAAAAATAAATTTTGAATAGTATAAAAGAATGTTTTAAAAAGTTGGTAATTATTTAGTTGTTCTCTTTTTAGATAACTGGATTCACTTTACAATTTGCAAAACGGCTGCAGGTCAACCTATTGGTCAAGCCATCAAACAAAATTCAGTGAGTCTCTTGAAAATGGTTATTTTGATAAAATCTGTAGTATCTTCTTGTAAGAACATGAGTAAATCTATGTAAGTAAGTGGAACATCCAATATCAATTATCTTTCGCTTAACGTCACCGAACAATCATTATTAAATGCTTATGACAAATTTCACCTATAGCTTAGTACCATATCTTGTGTTTATTGAAATGGTACTTGCACAGATTTTGGAATAGTTTTATTTGAGCATTTGATAGTATCTCTCATTTTGTTAGCTGCCCAAAAATTTCTATGACAGTAATTGTTGGAATTCATATTTTAGTTCCCCGAGAATTTATTGAAAGGGAAAATCCATACTTGGGAAAAAAATCAATGTGATTAGAAGACACATAAGAGCAAAGGAAGTAAAAAACAACTATATTAAAATGTGCATGAGTCATTACAGGAACAAAACCAAATTAGCAACAGCAACTAATTTCTGAACATTTATTTTAAAGTTTGTTATTTATAAACATTAGTTTATATGTTCATAATTATTTTCAATGTATTTTACAGAGTATTAAAGCGTCTGAAGAGGAACTATATTGTACCTATTCTTTGGCTTAATGAGGTTTGTATTTTCAGCTGTTAGTTATTAAAGCAATAAACAAGCTCTTGATGTTTCAAAAGAATGTATAGTATTTAAAGCTATATGTATTTCCATTTCCCATATGGATGAGTAGACCTATTTATTAAACCTATTTGAGATAACCTAATTGCACAACAATATCAAGTTTGCGTTAGTTTTCAGGTTTTAGAAAACATTTCCTATAAGATTTTCTTCAAAAATTCATCTATTAAACATGTTTTCTTGTTGTAACATTTGTCTTAGGACAGTCTATCCTATTGCCTGACAAGGGATTTTTAGTATAAATCCATGCATTGATTAGCTATAAAGTAGGAAAAGCATTGAATAAGTCTTTGGAGCAAGTGGAACTGGTGACCCTTTGTCACGGTGAAACACCCTTTGGGAAATCATTCTGAGATTGTTCTGAAGAGCAAATGAATCCTAGTACGTTGAAGAGTGCTATACCCTATCTGGCACTTAATTGCCTTTCTTGACGTGCAAAAGGAATTCCATTGACTTGTGTTGTAGACACTGATGACTAACACCAATAGAGGTGTTAGAAAAAAGGGTGATAGGCAATTGAAGGGTTTGAATATTTTGTTTTACTAATATACCCAAATAATGTTGATTATTAACTTGATTACAGACTGGGACCATTGGTGATGAGAAGGCAAAGATGTTCAGAAGTCAAGTAACTGGAAAAATAAACCTCCTTGGCCTGATAGAAATGATCTTACTCAGTGTTGGTGTGGTGATGTTTGTTGCTTTTATGATTTCGTATTGTGCATGCAGATCAAAACCAATAAAATAAGTAAGTACATACCAAAAATATTGCTTCAGTAATATTAGATTATATATTGTTTTCATTTTATCAAAGAGAAGTTAGGCCATATATATTTCTAGACATGTCTAGCCAATAATCATTTTTAAATATAAGTAAATAAACCTATAAATATTATCAAGCAGATCACTAAAGTATATCTTTAATTCTGGGAGAAATGAGATAAAAGATGTACTTGTGACCATTGTAACATTAGCACAAATATAGCACTTGTGCAAAACTTGTCCAAAATTGACTGGTTCATTTCTCAATTATATAGCTAGTTATACATTAAATTATCTGATATTTTAAAATAATTGACTAGGAAATGGTTTCATAAGAACAGGATTGCTGCATGTAGACATGCTGGCCATGCGTTTTCCAAATCCAGAAAAGTCCTGAACGAAAATTTGAATATGATAGTATCAGGAAATAGGGGAAAATAGTGTTTGACATAGTAAAACCAAGTACTCAGAGTTTAGAGGAAAAAAGAGATGTGTACAAGAGTTTTGGCAGAATTGTAGAGAGACTTTAGGCCTCTGTGCTTCAGATATTATTGTCCATGCACTCCTATACATAAAATGGAAAACCTTTTTTTATTTATCGCAGGTAGCATTTGTGTCGCCTGTGGGGGAGAATTTTTTACTTTCTCCCTATTTTTCTTCACCTCAAGACAATGTAAATAAAAGCAGTATATGTGCTATAATAACTTATTTGTTTACTATGTGCCAGTACATGCTAAAGATTCTATATCTCATCTAATCCCCAATACAATTTCATCAGCATCCATTCTATCTTCTAGAGGTTTTCCATGAAATTATAAATTTGAATTGTCTATTACCAAAGCATAAATCAGTTAAAGTGGTATCTGGGGACCCGTAATTTCCTTTTGTGAGATTGAGAGCTTGTGTTTGAGAAGGCAACCTAATCTTTGGTTCTAATCACTTCTACCACTATTTAGTCACCAAAAAGACAATAATTCTGCCTCCAAACTATTTGGACAGAATGTCTTCAAAGTGCTAGCCTAAAATATTTACATTATAAAACATTAAATATTACCTTCAATACCTGTCATTAGCCTACTGACAAATTACGACTAAACAAAGGGATTTGTATGACTGTGTAATAGAAGAGATCATCCACTGAAAAGTAAAACAAAATAACAAAAAAGCTTGTCCTTATGGGAAAGCATACTTAATAAAAGGAAATGTAGAAGTCATAAAGATGTTTTTAAGTATTCAGAATTAAAATTACATTTTATGATTGCTTAATGATTCTTGGATGTCAGATTCCTTGGGTCTATTTATAGCTAAATTATAATGAAAAATTCAAGGCTTGCTGGAGCAACTTTGTCAATGAATATATTAGTTTTGCTTATATATTTGATTTTTATAAGGAAAAATTACTGCCCTTTTTTTTTTACAAGCAGAGAATAAACTGTTGATTACTTGATTTACTAGATTTAGAAGAATCACAAAAGATGTAGATTTGCTTAAGCAAAGTTCAGCTTTTAATATCATAAAAATTATATCTTTGGGCAGATTTGTGAACAATAGGAACAAGTAAGAAGACAGGTATGCAAGAAGGAGCAAAGTGTAAGATGGCGGAGCTAATGTGTGGTTTCGCTCAGGGGGTCACAAGGAAAATAACCCAATGGTCCTTTTGAAAGTAGTACATACACCTTTACATGGAAGTTGGTCTGAAGGGTATGGAAATGCTGGTCCAGGGCAGATGGACTCTAGCTACCTGGTCTGGTGTGTGCTGGTCGTGAGGGTTGAGAAGCACCCTTTTTATGTGCCTTTCTGGAATAGTAATGTGTTTTGTCTTATTGGTGAAGCCCATTAGAGAACTTCTCTCTGCAGCTAGAGAAATTGAACTGATTAATAAAAAGTATGATATCTCAGATATAAAATTTAAGTATTATTCGTTGTATTTCTGATTAGTACTATTTCCTCCACTTTACAGGCAGCAAATGATTCTTCACATTTATGCACCAGCTACGTCATGACCCTGGGTAATACTGACCTACAGGATGAAAATTGGATATGCTTTACTTTTACAAAGCACACCTTATCTTTTAGTTGAAGAAATGGTGGCACTATTTCTTTTTTTGTATTAAGCAACTGCACATTTCAAAAGGATTATTGAGATGTTATGAAAATCTCTACCTTGCACAAAAAAACTCCAGCAGCTTTTAAAATTCATCATTTCCACAACTGAATTGATTTCCATTTCTACAGACCTGGCTCAAGCACAAACGAGTTTCTTTGTGTTGCTCTGATTCAATAATTGGTTTCTGGGTGGCCAATTCAGAAGAGTGGACATTCTCAACAAATCCTAGGCCCTGCATTCCTGTCATCCTCATCCAGGGGAAAACACCATCATCTTTCAATTGCAACAGTCTCCAGGACCATCAGCATATTGCATTTCATGCACACCAAATATTTTGAAAGACATTTATAAATAATTCGCTTATGACTCACATTTCTCTATGAATTCCTTCATACAGCAAGTATAACTAACTCTTTTCTTTATGGGCTTATATATTTTGTCACTGATCATGCAAATGGACAACATTTTAGCACACCTTAGCTATTCATATTTTAAGGACTTTTATTCTCTGTTCTGCAACTCTTCTGGAAATAGAGTAAATTTTGCTGTTTTTTGTACTCAGTTGCAACTTATGCTTGGCATCTTCAGAATGCTTTTCTAGCATTGAGATGTAAATGATAAAGGAATTATTGTATGAAATATTACAAAGAATAGAATATGCATTGTTATTCATTGTAATATTTTTTGCATCATAATCGCCTCATAAAGACTGGTTTCAATCATTAAAAAATGTTCTTCCTTAAATTCCTGTGCGTTTTCTAGTTCCTGTTGTATCATAAAATGTTTATCCTCATTTTCTGTCCGAAGTATATTTTATCTAAATCCACATTTCTTTATAAATCCATAGTTCTTGCTGAAATATGCTTTCTGAATTTTGACCACTCTAGGCTAATTTTTTAAGTTAATTGAAGAACAAAAAAGACATTTGGTTTCATCCTTTACAGCAGTAGGACAATTGTAAGGGTTTTTGCTTTTTCATAAGGAGACACATTAATAGGTAACCCTGCTTTCTTTAGCAGGGGTTCATTTATTTCTGAGAGCGTTAGTCCTCCTAAAAAGAAAGGGAAGACAAACCAAATTCTATCTCACAGAAGGATACAGGACAAAGGAGTAGTAACTGGCCTGTTTGGATACTAAAATTGAAAATAACTTAGCCTCCTTGTGAAAGCTGCCAGGGTAAATGCTGAGCATTCCTATGGAAAAGCCACAAACCAAGATTCTACCTGTTTGGAAAGATCTTTTGAATCTCTGAAGGTGCTTAAAGCATAGTTAGTGCCTCTCCTTTTAACTGGGAGGATAAAAGTATCTGTCCAAGATATTAATGTGTAAGATAACATTGTAGACATGTTATTCTGATAATACAAGTTTTATTTGCATTAGAATATTAGGATATTTGTGGACATGTCCATCTAATATAAAGTTTTTTTTCTTAATCATCAAGACATGTAGGGCTGAGTTATATAATGTAGAATCTTCTAAAGATAATTGGATGAGAATATACATATTGACCTGTATATTATGACTAATCATTACTCAGATCTTAATACAGGGATGATCTCATAGCATTTAGATATCAGAAAAGGTTTTGACCTATATGTCTTTAATATTGTTTGAATACATGTATAATCTTTATCATTCCTCATTGTTTCATTTCTCAAATTCTGTAAAAGGAATACAAGAGGAAAGAATTCATACACAAAGACAACGAGATTAAAAATATGCAGTAGGAGAAATAATTACTTAAAGAAGGGGAGGTTTTTTTACATGAAATCTGGGGTTTGGAAATGTGTGTGTGCACACGCATGTGCACTGTGGTGGGAGTGGGGCAATTTGGGGAATATGTTACATGTGTGACTTTGTTTTGCCCCGGTGAAGTGAATGTTGTTCAGAAAGGGTAAATGTTTGGACACTTGCAATTGCTCATGGATGAATTTATATGTTTTAGTCTTAGAAAAATTGTATCCTTTGGTAGAAGCACATTTTCTTTCCAAAGTTGGTTATTAACCACAGAATTATAGCAGTTACTCATAACAGGTTTGAAAATCAATAGCATCTGCAAATTGATTAACAGATTAGAGAATCAACAGCATCGGAAAATAGGTTAATGCATATTGCTTCTAACAAGTGCATGAAGAAATAGAAGAAGCTATGTAGCTTTCGGTTCTGACAGAAAGGGGTGAAGGTGGGTATCATTTCAAGAAAAAAACACAGCTATGCACACAATGGTTAACTCTGAAAATATTTGTGTTAAGATGTATACATGGCCAGGCATGGTGGCTCACGCCTGTAATCTCAGCACTTTGGGAGGCTGAGGCAGGTGGATCATGAGGTCAGGAGATCAAGACCGTTCTGGCCAACATGGTGAAACCTCGTCTGTACTAAAAATACAAAAATTAGCAGGGTGTGGTGGCCCATGCCTGTAGTCCCAGCTGCTCTGGAGACTGAGACAGGAGAATCGCTTGAGCCTGGGAAGCCGAGGTTGCAGTGAACCAAGATCACGCCACTGCACTCCAGCCTGGTGACAGAGCGAGACTCTATCTCAAAAAAAAAAGTAAACATGTACAAATTTCTTAACCTGTTATCAATGTCTGAGCTACATAATTATCTTTCTAGTTGGGGTTTGTTTTAGGTGTGTACCAACCGACATTTCAGTTTTTCTGTTTGAGGTGTGTACCAACCGACATTCTGGTTTTTCTGTTTGAGGTGTGTACCAACTGACATTTCAGTTTTTCTGTTTGAAGTCCAATGTATTAGTGACTCTTTGGCTGCTCTCTTCACCTGCCTCTTGTGGCCTGTCTACAATTCTAAATGGATTTTGAACTCAATGTTGTCCCTTCTGGTTTCCTGCATATACCAACAGTATTACCTATGACTGATTTTTCCTGAGCTATTTTCACTGAGCTGAGCTAATGAACTAAAACTGAGTTATGTTTTATATTTGTATCAAATACATAAAAGGAACACTCTGCTTTTTCCTTTTGTGGTTCAAAGGTAAGCTGAATTTTAAAATATTTCTGAAAATAAATACTTCTGTTATTAGACAAATGGTTTTGCTTTATATTTTTATTTTTGAACGTAGTTGACTTCCATATTGTTTGATATTGTTACTAGTTTTATATGAGCTATTATCCTTTCTTGACTTTTTTACATATCACTCCTGTTTCCTTTTTCCAACTGTTCCCAGATGCTAGTAGTATAATCTACACATTGCAAAACATTTCATTCTACATACTCATGGAGCTGTGACATAGCTAGGATTAATATAAATATTTTAAAATTTTGCTTTAATTACATGAATCTTAGACGAACAGCCTCAACATCACCTGGGAATCTGTGAAAAATGCAGAGTCTCTGGTCCTACCTGAGAACCACTGACTCAGAATCCACAGTTTAACAGGAATCTTTAAGAAATTCACAGATACATGAACTTTTGGAAAAGCCCTGATTTAAGCCACTGAAGTTTGACTAGCTGTAAGAGTTTTATTTGACCTGTTGCTGGTGTTATTTTGATGTATTAACAGAAGGACATAAGCATACTGAGATGAGGGGGAAGTTCATCAGGCCTGAAAATGTTGCTATAAATATCCCACTAAGTTTTATAATTTGCCCTGTTGAGCTTGTAAATGACATTTTCAAACAGTAATAAAGCTAATCTATATGGCAGAGTAGAGGGTGAAGTGGTATTAAACTTTATACTCCTTTGATTTGCTGGAATGTGTTATTTGATCTACTTGACAGTAGTAATGACAAATATATTTGCTACATGTAAAGTAAGGGATAGGTTAGGAGCAGATAAGGGATACTAAAATTGGAGACAGGTCCTAGACTTTGAGATAAAAATTATTCATCTGAATAAAGCGATTCTTCAGGATTGAGTAGCTTTCTGTTTTATAAATGTATACTGAATAATAGCACTGGAGTTTTACTATGAGCACAAAACTGAGTTAGATTGCTAGATGGTCTGCTTGCTGCGTGTCTGTAGTGGAGTAGGGAGCAGAAGCCAGGCAGGAGACAGAAGAAAATTCAAAGAAGAGTATTTACAGTGGAGAAAGTCTATGCTGTTATATAGAAGTGAATGAGGTAAGGCTGGGCACAGTGTCTCATGCATGTAATCCCAGCATGCTGGGAGGCCAAGTTGGGAGTATGGCTTGAGGACAGGAGTTTGTGACCAGCCTGGGCAACATAGCAAGACCCTGTCTCTACAAAAAAAAGAAAAACAAATTTTTTTTTTTAATTAGCTGCATGTGATGGCCTGTATCTGTAGTCCCAGCTATTTGGGAGGCTGAGGCAGGAGAATCCCTCGAGCCCAGGAGTTTCAGGCTGCTGTGAGCTACGATCACACCGCTGCATTCCAGCCTGGGCAACAGAGTGAAACCCTGTCTCTAAAACAAAGAGTGAATGAGGCCAGTATGAGAGAGCTGAGCTTGGGACTACCTAGGCTTAAAATGCCAGTTTGGCAGGTGTTCTTCTGCCCTAATCCTGTCTCCATTCCACACAGTTGAGAACTTGGGCATTTGTGGAAAGAGAAACCTACATAACAGAGAAGGCTCTGAAGTAAGTGGTGGGTAATTTCACATACTCTGCCACATTAGCATTAAATAATTCAGTTATTGGAGACTTCTATGGAATCATCTTAGAATGGAAATACACATGAAAAGGGTTTATGTATCTTTGGATATAGACTAGGGAGCAGTAGTCTATTTGAGAGCAGAACCAATTTGAAATATCAACATAGGTTAATGTTGCAATGTCCTCATAGATATCTGAAAAATTATTTTTAAATGCTGTGATGAGTTTGTGAAACTATATCCATACTGGTTAATTTAGGAATGTTTCTTTATCCACTTTCATTGCCTTTCCATCTTAGCCCTGCAGCCAGCATATTCACAGTGTGTTTAGTAGAAGTACAAGTCAGCCACAGGGGCATCAGCAGAGTAATCAAATGGACAGTAGGATTACTTGGACTCTGAAATTTCTCTGGCAGATAATATCTTGCTGGAAAGTATTGCTTTGCTATTTCTGTTTTCCATATTATTTAAGGACATTTGGCTTTGCTAATAAAGGAAACAAATGACAAGCATAGATGAAACTAAGTTTAAGGAAGTAGAGTAACATGTCAGATATCAAGGAAAGCATTTATTGAACAGAGGAAGAGATGGAATTGTCAAATATACATAAGCCACTAAATGTGCATAACATGCTACATTTATATGGGTCAAAGAGGTATCCCACTTGTCCCCCTGCTGGCAACATGAAGAAAACAAACGACAGACACATCTGTTCAGCAGGCCTCTGGTTCTCTACAGCTGTGACCAGGTATACTTTCCCCCGTGTCTCTCCAATATAGCAAGAATTAATTTTGACACCAGACCCCTTCTGTATTTTGGACTCCCATGCTTATACTCCAAATCTGGTTTTAGTATCCTCACCATTAAAAGAGAAAGTTGATGCAACAGCGAGACAGAACATATTAATATTACGTACTTCCGGATTCATATATAGTGGGACTTCCACCTTCCTTGGTACTCTGTCCTAAACTTGTAAATCTGTTTTCTCTTTGCCCTAGCTTCTCACTGTGTATTTGAAGTTGATCAATAAATTGTGATATTTAATAATCTTGAGTTGTTCTACTATTTTTTTTGTTCCTTTAGGACAGAGCTCTCAGATAGTGCCTGGTAGTGGACTTAGAGGGAGGCTAACATTCCCTCTAAGTAATTTATAATGCCACAACTATGTTTTTCATGTTGGGTTTAAATTTAAAAAGTTTGCTTATAATTCAGCATTCAAAATATGAAGTACAGCAGGCTTGCTAACTAAATAATGAATTATAAATATCATATGCAGTCTAAGGCCTGAATGGCAAATACATTTTTTTTTTTTTTACCAATCATTTGATAATTGCTTGAAATCACTTAGTTGAAAAAGTCTTGAATTGGTTAAGAAAGATGCATAGACAGGTCTAAGATCTGTGTGGACAAAAGGCCAAAAGAGTTAGCAAGGTCTATCTTGGGAAATGTGGTAGAGAAAGTCCTGTAGTCCTTAAGAGAAGAGAAGGTCTCTAAAGGTAATTATGAAATGGGCGAGTTGATGTGTGGGTTTAATCATTGATACCATCAAATTAGTTAAATTTTTATAGTGAACTATTATAATTCATTGCCACACTGTAGAACTATCTACTAACAAAAACTCTGTAAGTTCAGTATGTATTAATAGTAGGGTTCCCTTCTAAACATTAAAACTACATTTGACTCAGCTTGATATACACATTGAATAAAATATTTATCTGACAAAAATATAAGCAAGAAAACAGTTATTGGCAAACTTTCTGTAAAAGACCAAATAGAAAATATTTTAGGCTGTATAGGCCATACGGGCTCTGTGACAACTAATTGGCACTGTCATTTTAGCACAAATATAGCCACAGACAATATATAACAAATGGTCATGGCTGTGTTCCAAGATACATTTTATATATA
>NW_012121154.1:6455475-6464434 GCF_000951035.1 Colobus angolensis palliatus | reverse complement strand
ATATACCATTCAGAATTGGGGCTACTGAAAAATAGAAGTTCTTTAGTTGATTGAATTTCTTTGCCATGCCAGGAATGGAACTCTTCACTTTTGGGGATTAGAAGCCCAGGTTACCATCTAAATGAAAGTATTCTGCTTAATATTATCCCAGTGATTAAGAACTGTTTAAGTCATGAAGTCCTTGCCCATGCCTATGTCCTGAATGGGTTTTCTTCTAGGGTTTTTATGGTTTTAGGTCTAACATTTAAGTCCTTAATCCATGTTGAATTAATTTTTTTATAAGGTATAACGAAGGGATCCAGTTTCAGCTTTCTACATATGGCTAGCCAGTTTTCCCAGCATGATTTATTAAATAGGGAATCCTTTCCCCATTTCTTGTTTTTGTCAGATTTGTCAAAGATCAGATGGTTGTAGATGTGTGGTATTAATTCTGAGGGCTCTGTTCTGTTCCACTGGTCTAATCTCTGTTTTGGTACCAGCACCATGCTATTTTGGTTACTGCAGCCTTGTAGTATAGTTTGAAGTCAGGTGGTGTAATTCCTCCAGCTTTGTTGTTTTGGCTTAGGATTATCTTGGCAATACAGGCTCTTTTTTGGTTGATGAACTTTAGTTTTTTTTCCAATTCTGTGAAGAAAGTCATTGGTATCTTGATGGGGATGGCACTGAATCTATAAATTACCTTGGGCAGTATGGCCATTTTCACGATATTGATTCTTCCTATCCATAAGCATGGAATGTTCTTCCATTTGTTTGAGTCCTCTTTTATTTCGTTGAGCTATGGTTGGTATTTCTCCTTGAAGAGGTCCTTCACATCCCTTGTAAGTTGGATTCTTAAGTATTTTGTTCTCTTTGAAGCAACTGTGAATGGGAGTTCACTCATGATTCGGCTCTCTGTCTGTCTGTTATTGGTGTATAGGAATGCTTGTGATTTTTGCACACTGATTTTGTATCCTGAGAGTTTGCTGAAGTTTCTTATCAGCTTAAGGAGATTTTGTGATGAGACGATGGGGTTTTCTAAATACGTAATCATGTCATCTGCAAACAGAAACAATTTGACTTCCTCTTTTCCTAACTGAATACCCTTTATTTCTTTCTCCTGCCCGATTACCCTGGACAGAACTTCCAACACTATGTTGAATAGGAGTGGTGAGAGAGGGCATCCTTGTCTTATGCCAGTTTTCAAAGGGAATGCTTCCAGTTTTTGCCCATTCAGTATGATATTGGCTGTAGGTGTGTCATAAATAGCGCTTATTATTTTAACATACATCCCATCAATACCTAGTTTATTGAAGAGTTTTTAGCATGAAGGGCTGTTGAATTAAAACAGCAAAAGCAATGGCAACAAAAGCCAAAATTGACAAATGGGATCTAATTAAACTAAAGAGCTTCTGCACAGCAAAAGGAAATACCATCAGAGTGAACAGGCAACCTACAGAATAGGAGAAAATTTTTGCAATCTATTCATCTGACAAAGGGCTAATATCCAGAATCTACAACAAACTGAAACAAATTTACAAGAAAAAAATCAACCCCATCAAAAAGTGGGTGAAGGATATAAACAGACACTTCTCAAAAGAAGACATTTACACAACCAACGGATACATGTAAAAATGCTCATCATCACTGGCCATCAGAGAAATGCAAATCGAAACCACTATGAGATACCATCTCACACCAGTTAGAAGGCCATCATTAAAAAGTCAGGAAACAAGAGGTGCTGGAGAGGATGTGGAGAAATAGGAACACTTTTACACTGTTGGTGGGACTGTAAACTAGTTCAACCATTGTGGAAGACAGTGTGTCGATTCCTCAAGGATCTAGAACTAGAAATACCATTTGACCCAGTCATCCCATTACTGGGTATATACCCAAAGGATTATAAATCATGCCGCTATAAAGACACATGCATACGTATGTTTACTGCGGCACTATTCACAATAGCAAAGACTTGGAACCAACCAAAATGTCCATCAATGATAGATTGGATTAAGAAAATGTGGCACATAAACACTATGGAACACTATACAGCCACAAAAAAGGATGAGTTCACCTCTTTGTAGGGACATGGATGAAGCTGGAAACCTTCATTCGGAGCAAACTATCACAAGGACAGAAAACCAAACACTGCATGTTCTCACTAATAGTTGGGAATTGAATAATGAGAACACTTGGACACAGGGTGGGGAACATCACACACCGGGGCCTGTCGTGGGGTAGGGGAAGGGGGGAGGGATAACATTAGGAGAAATACCTAATATAAATGACAAGTTAATAGGTGCAGCACACCAACATGGCACATGTATACATATGTAACAAACATATGTGCACATTGTACATATGTACTCAAGAACTTAAAGTACAATAATAATAATAATAAATGAACTGTTTAAATCTTGAATTGGCAGGGCACTCCCATCTCCTCAAATATTCTTTATACTTGTTGAACATTTAAAATTTTGATTTACTTTTCTTTTTATAGAAAGACATTTGTAAATTTAGGTTTTTGTATTTTAAAAAATACTTTCTCAATTAGGTCTTTTATTATTACCTCTATTATAATTGTTCTGGTTTCTACATTGACTAAATATAAAATCCCTAGGTTACATTTCTTTTTTCTTAGTGTGATGAACACACATTTATTTCTCGTAGCTGGGTTTGAATTCCAGGCCCATGCCTCACTATGTACTTTTGAGAAAGTTAACCCCTCTGTGTCTTAGTTTCTTCCTCTGTAATATGAAGATACTAGCACCTTTATTACAGAGTGGCTCTGAGGATTAAATTAGTTAATGCATTTAAAGTGCTTCTAACAGTGAATGAAATAGAGTAAGCACTCAAATGTTAAGACCATGCAACTTTGATAAATCATAGCGACTATGAATTGATCGCTTAATAACTGACACTTCTCCTTTCCCCAAATAAGTAGCCCTGGAAAAATTGTTCAAAGTACTCAATCTTCAGGAAAGTGCTGAATGTTGAACATTACCATGTTGTGATGATAATGGATGTCCTGGATTTGAATTTACCCTACTAATTAGTTAGTTTGTACTATGTCATGGATGTTGGCAGAATACACATGATAATCCCGGGACAAAAACAGAAGACTTTGTTATTTACAGCACAGTAAAAACATGAGCATCAGTGTCTTTTCCATCAGTTGCCCCCACTTGAAGTCTTATAGGGGCCACGCAATAGGGCCCAGGTCCATGCTCCACAACTTGTGGGTTTGTATCACAGCTGAGGAACACCGAGGTTCCAAAATCCAGCACTTTGAGGAAAAGCAGTAAGCAAACCATCCTCTTGTTTAAGAGTAGGGTTAAGACATTGCTTCATCCCTCCTAGTTTATTACTAGAAACATATACCAAAGAATAGGCCCAGGCAAGGAGAAATTAGGACCTTCCTTTCTGGGCATACGCAGCAAGACAAGTAGGAAAATAAGCCCAGGGACAACTGTCTTTTCCAACAGTATTCCAGGTGTGATATTTGGTTAATTATTTTGCCCTTTCTAGCTTTATGAAAAAAGTTTGGTAAATTCAGTTAACAACATTAAATTGATATCTTCTTAGAAGGCTTCTCAGAGCCTTTACTGTACTATAAATATCTAAGAGGAAAAGTTAGTGTTCAGTGTTTAGTAAAGTTGTATGACCATGGATTCCTTTTCCTTAAGAACAATTACTTAGGAAGGCAGGGTACATTTAAAAAAAAAACTTGGTTGTTACTATTCTGCTTGCTTCTCATTTATTTCCTGACTTCTCTTTTTAATTACTGTAAGATAGCCATACATTTATTTAATGCATGATTATAAAATTCCTAGGCCAATAAGGGGTACATATAAATACCCAATATTTGAAACGCTGATGGTGTTCCCTATTCTGTGGCTTTCACTGACATGCTCACCTTAATCATCTGACTATAGTATTGACTGCATTGTTTTATCTTTATGTACCACATGATACATTGCTGGACTACACAGATACTTTTGTAAGCAGAACACCAAATATTCCTTTAATTTCCTGCTATGCTATTCTAACAGTCTTCTCTCACTCTTATATGTCAGATATCTTACTATTTAATCTTTCTTTATATTCAATACTTCATTCTCTGGCAAACTTTATTCAACATCTTAAAACGTTGGTGCTAATCTATCATTACTTACAGGAGTCATCTGTTAATGCCATGAAAACTTTGCTCATAAAAAGAATTTAAGGAGCACTCTTAGCTGTTGCAGAGACAGCAGTGGTCCTTAATCTTTTCTGCCCCCTGCATATTTCAGACCCCTACAATTAAAAGTAATAATGCAATAAATACTGGCCAGTTGTCTGTGGATGGAAGTATCAGGCAATGAACATCACGGGCATTGAACAGCTTTCACATCTTTGTCAACTGTTGCAATAACTGACAGAAGAGATCACAGACTGCCATCAGCTTGGCTTCTTGAGTGACTGTGTAGAGGGCACTGCCAGGTCACAAATTTGAGACATGAGATATGAGAAGAAAGATTTTCTTCAGTTACATTATTGCAAAAAGTGTATTGGTTTTACCATATTTTAAATAACAAAAGATCCTCCCCCAAACTGAAAGATTTTCAGGTTGTCTTTAGAGCTACTGATAACCTATGCAAAACCTGTGTTAATAAATTTTGAAACTTTGTAGATCCTGATATTTGAGAATTTAGAATATGCTCTAGCAATGTTTACTATATGGTATCCTTTAGAACACTAATTTTGGGATATGATAGCAGATACTTTATGGAAAATTTGGTCCACTGGTGAAATATTTGGGTGGGTTGCTACATATATAAACATGATAAATGTTCCAATATATCATTATTCTTTTAAGCCAATGTTTCTAAACTTAAGGATGGAACATATTTTTTTTTCTATTAGATATTTGGAGTGGTGACTTACAGGATTTGGGAAATACCAAAATAGAGAAAAGTTTACTACTTCTCAGAAGCGCTGCCATGTGATAGAAGGATTCTGCATATTCCACATAGGTTAAGAATTCTAGGAAATATGGGTACAATATCAAGAAGATAAACCTGAACCTTAAATTCTGAATCATGGCAAAAATTTCTGTTACACATGAGATTTTGAAGCAGCAAAAGGGAGAAAAATACAAAACACATTATATATACATGCACATACATACAGTCACATGCATACATATGTACACACATACATATATACATGCTCATGTATCTGGAGATGAAAGTCTTACTCTACAGAAGCCACTCTTGAAAGTCTGGAAGAGATGACTACACCACCAGATATGCAAACATTAATAGAGAGACACATAAAAAAGAAAAAAGCAGGAAACATGACACCATCTAAGAAACACATTAATTCTTCAGTAACTAACCCAAAGGAAATGGAAATTTATGAATTGCCTGAGAAGGCATTCAAAACAATAATCTTAAGGAAATTCAGCAAGATGTAAGACAATATATATTTTCAAGGAAATCAGAAAACAATTCATGATCTGAATGAGAAATTCAACAAAAAGATGACATAAAAAAGAAGCAAACAGAAATATTGAAGATGAAGAATTCAATCAATGGAAGAGAGACAATTAATGGTTTTCAACAGCAGACTGGATCAATCTTTTAAAAAAGAATTTGAATTTAAAGATACATCTTTTGAAATAAGTCAGAAAAAAGGAAAAAATGAAAAACAGTAAAGACACCTACAGGAATTACAGAACACCATTAAGCAAACACATATTCATATTATGGGGTTTCAAGAAGCAGAACAGTTAAAGAAAGGGACAGTCAGATTATTTAATGAAATAATTGCTGAAAAGTTTCCATCTTAGGAGAGATAGGGCATCCAGATCCATGAAACTCAAAGGTGCTTGAATAGATTCAATACAAATCTGTCCTGAGACACATTACAATCAAACTGTCAACAGTGAATTACAAAGAGAATTCTAAAAGTAGCAATAGAAAAGTATCAAATCAGGCACTTTGGCAAGATGGCCGAGTAGGAATAGCTCTGGTCTGCGGCTCTCAGCGAGATCAACGCCAAAGGTGGGTAATTTCTGCATTCCAACTGAGGTACCTGGCTCATCTCATTGGGACTGGTTAGACAGTGGGTGCAGCCCACAGAAGGCGAGCCAAAGCAGGGTATGGCATTGCCTTACCCAGGAAGCACAAGGGGTCAGGGAATGCCCTCACCTAGCCAAGGGAAGTCATGAGGGACTGTGCCATGAGGAATGGTGCACTACAGCCCGATACTATGCCTTTCCTATGGCCTTCACAACCCCCACAGAACAAGAGATTCCCTCAGGTGCCTACACCACCAGGGTCCTGGGTTTCAAGCACTAAACTGGGCGGCTGTTTGGGCAGACATCGAGCTAGCTGCAGGAGATTTTTTCATACCCCAGTGGTGCCTGGAACACCAGCGAGACAGAACCGTTCACTCCCCTAGAAAGGGGGCTGAAACCAGGGAGCCAAGTGGTCTAGCTCAGCAGATCCCATCCCCAGGAATCTCAGCAAGCTAAGATCCACTGGCTTGAAATTCTCGCTGCCAGCACAGCAGTCTGAAGTCAACCTGGGATGCTGGAACTCGGTGGGAGGAGGGGTGTTTGCCATTACTGAGGCTTCAATAGGTGGTTTTCCCCTCACAGTATAAACAAAGATGGCTGGAAGTTCAAACGGGGTAGAGCCCACCACAACTTGGCAAAGCTGCTGTAGCCAGAGTGCCTCTCTAGATTCCTCCTCTCTGGGCAGGGAATCTTTGAAAAAAAGGCAGCAGCCCCACTTAGGGGCTTATAGATAAAACCCCATCTCCCTGGGACAGAGCACCTGGGGGAAGGGACAGCTGTCGGCACAGCTTCAGCAGACATAAATGTCCCTGCCCGCCGGCACTGAAGAGAGCAGCAGATCTCCTAGCACAACGTTCAAGCTCTGCTAAGGGATAGACTGACTCTTAAAGTGGTTCCGACCCCTGTGTATCCTGACTGGGAAACACCTCCCAGCAGGGGTCAACAGACACCTCATAAAGGAGAGCTATGGCTGGCATCTGGAGGGTTCCCCCTGGGACGAAGCTTCCAGAGGAAGGAACAGGCAGCAATCTGCTGTTCTGCAGCCTCTGCTCATGACACCCAGGCAAACAAGGTCTGGAGTGGACCTTCAGCAAACTCCAGCAGACCTGCAGCAGAAGGACCTGTTAGATGGAAAACTAACAAACAGAAAGGAATAGCATCAACACAAACAGAAATGATATCCACTCAGAAACCCAACTGGAAGGTCACCCACATCAAAGACCAAAGGTAGATAAATCCACAAAGATGAGGAAAAACCAGCACAAAAAAGCAAAAATTCCAAAAACCAGAATGCCTCTTCTCCTCCAAAGGATCACATCTCCTCACCAGCAAGGGAACAAAACTGGATGGAGAATGAGTTTAATGAAGGGACAGAAATAGGCTTCAGAAGGTGGGTAATAACAAACTCCTCCGAGCTAAAGGAGCATGTTCTAACCCAATGCAAGGAAACTAAGCACCATGAAAAAAAGTTTAGAGGAATTGCTAACTAGAATAACCAGTTTAGATAAGAACATAAATGACCTGATGGAGCTGAAAAACACAGCACGAGAACTTCGTGAAGCATACACAAGTATCAATAGCCGAATCGATCAAGTGGAAGAAAGGATATCAGAGATTGAAGATCAATTTAATGAAATAAAGTGTGAAGACAAGATTAGAGAAAAAAGAATGAAAAGGAATGAACAAAGCCTCCAGGAAATATGGGACTATCTGAAAAGACCAAACCTATGTTTGAGTAGTGTACCTGGAAGTGACAGGGAGAATGGAATCAAGTTGGAAAACACTCTTCAGGCTGTTATCCAGGAGAACTTCCCCAGTCTAGCAAGACAGGCCAACATTCAAATTCAGGAAATACAGAGAACACCATAAAGATACTCCTTGAGAAGAGCAACCCCAATACACATAATCATCAGATTCACCAAGGTTGAAATGAAGGAAAAAGTATTAAGCGCAGCAAGAGAGAAAGGTTGGGTTACCCACAAAGGGAAGCCCATCAGACTAACAGTGGATCTATCTGTAGAAACTCTACAAGCCAAAAGAAAGTGGGGGCCAATATTCTACATTCTTAAAGAATTTTCAACCCAGAATTTCACATACAGCCAAACCAGGTTTCATAAGTGAAGGAGAAATAAAATCCTTGACAGATAAGCAAATGCTGAGAGATCTTGTCACCACTAGGCCTGCCTTACAAAAGCTCCTGAAGGAAGCACTAAACATGGAAAGGAAAAACTGGTACCAGCCACTGCAAAAACATGCCAAATTGTAAATACCATCAACATTATGAAGATACTGTAACAACTAATGGACAAAATAACCAGCTAATTGATCCTAATGACAGGATCAAATTCACACATAACAATATTAACCTTAAAGGTAAATGGGCTAAATGACCCAATTAAGACACAGACTGGCAGATTGGATAAAAAATCAATACCCATCAGTGTGCTGAATTCAGGAGACCCATCTTATGTGCAAAGACACATGTAGGCTCAAAATAAGTGGATGGAGGAATATTTACCAAGCAAATGGAAAGTAAAAAAAAAAAAAAAGCAGGGGTTGCAATTCTAGTCTCTGATAAAACAGACTGTAAGCCAACGAAGATCAAAAGAGACAAAGAAGGCTATTACATAATGGTAAAGGGAACAATGCAACAAGAAGAGCTAACTATGCACCCAATACAGGAGCCCCCAGATTCACAAAGCAAGTTCTTAGAGACCTCCATTAGACTCCCACACAATAATAGGGAGACTTTAACACCCCACTGTCAGTATTAGGCAGATCAACAAGACAGAAAATTGACAAATATATTCAGGACTTGCACTCAGTTCTGGACCAAGCGGACCTGATAGACATCTATGAAACTCTCCACCCAAAAACGGAATATACATTCTCCTCAGCACCACATTCCACTTATTC
>NW_012121154.1:6448316-6455409 GCF_000951035.1 Colobus angolensis palliatus | reverse complement strand
GAGACTCCGTCTCAAAAAAAAAAAAAAAAAAAGAATATTTCAATACTGAAATGGTGTATAAATCATACATTTCTGTAATATAAAGATGAAAAGTCAAAATGGTCAGAAATAACTAAGACTATCATAAGTTGTTATTAAATACACAATATAAAAATATGTAAATTTTCACATTAAAAACAAATTGTGGTGATGGGAGGGACAAAAGTCTAGAGCTCTTATGTTCAACAGAAATTAAGATGTTATCTGCTTTAAAAAGTAGATTATAAGGACGGGCATGGTGGCTCACACCTATAATCTGAGCACTTCGGGAGGCCAAGGCAGGCCAATCGCCTGAGGTCAGGAGTTCAAGACCAGCCTGGCCAACCTGGCGAAACCCGATCTCTACTAAAAATAAAAAAGTTAGCTGGGTGTTGTGGCATGCATCTGTAATCCCAGCTACTCGGGAGGCTGAGGAACAAGAATTGCTTGAACCCTAGAGGCGGAGGTTGCAGTGAGCCGAGATCACGCCATTGCACTCCAGCCTGGCTAACAAGAGTGAGACTCAGTCTCAAAAAAAAAAAAAAAATTAACTAAAAGATTTTATACATAAGCCTACTGGTATCCACAAAACAAAACAAAAAAAGATAGCAGATATACAAATGATAACTAGAAAAATCAAAGCTTAACACTTCAGAAAATTATCAAATCACAAATCATGAGAAAGGAAGGAACAAAAAAAATCTATAAAACAAAATGAAATTTTAAAATGTCAGTAAGTCTTTACCTATTAATAATAACATTGACTGTAAATGGATTCAATTCTCTGATCAATAGAATGGATAAATAGATTTTAAACTGATCCAATTGTATGTTGTCTACAAGATAGCCACTTAAGATTTAAGAACACATACAACCTGAAAGTAAAAGGATGGAAGAAAATATTTCATGAACATGATAATCAAAAGAAAGCAAGTGTGGCTATATTTACATCTGAAAAGAAAAACTTCAAGTAAAAACTTTTGCAAGGGACAAAGATGGTTATGATTTAATGATAAAGGGTCAATTCATCTAGAAGACACTGTCAGTGTATGTGCACACCACATTTAAGCACCTACAGACGTAAAGCCAATATTAACGGACATGAAGGTAGAAACAGATAGCAATACCATAATAGTGGGGGAATTTATTATCTCACTTTCATCAATGGATATATAAACAAGACAGAAACTTAAGGAAATACTGGACTTAAATTGTACTTTTGATTAAATAGACCTCATAGGCATACAGAGCTTTGCATCCAACAGCAGAATATCCACTTTTCTCCAGTGCACATGGAACATCCTCCAAACCAGATCACACAGTCCACAAGACAAGTCTTAACAAATTTAAAAAGATCTAAATTATATCTTGCATCATTTCAGACCACAATGATAAGGAACTAAAATCAGTAACATGAAGAATATTGGAAAAGTCACAAATATGTAGAAATTAAACAACATGCTCCTGAACAACCAATGGATCAAAGAAGAAATCAAAAAGGAAATTTATAAATATCTTGAGACAAACAATAGAAATACCACATACAAAAACCTGTTGGATACCAGCAAAAGTAGTTTTAAAAGGGAAGTGTATTGTAATATACGCTTACATTAAAAAAAAGTTTCCGAATAGTCTAGCCTTGCACTTCAAGGAACTAGAAAAAATACTAAACCCCAAATTTGCAGAATAAAGAAAATTTTAAAAATCAGAATAAAAATAAATAGGGAATAGAAAAACCATGGAAAGAACTGATAAAACTAGAAGTGTTTTGTTTTTCTGTTTTTTTGTTTTTTGAAAACAAATTGACAACCATTAGCTAGTCTAGAAAAAAATATAGAGAGACAGAAAACGAAACAGTGGTTACTTCCACTGCAGGGGTGAATAAAAAGAAGGAAATAGGGAGTTGTAGGTTAGTGGATACAAAGTAGCAGATACATAGGAGGAACAAATCTAGAAAAGGAATGTACAACATGAAGACACTAGGAAATAAAGTTGTACTGTGTTTAAGGGATTCATGCTAAATGAGATTTTTATCATTCTTGCCACAAAACAAAAACGGGTAACTGTGAAATGAAGAATGTTAATTTACTTTACTGTAATAACACTTTTACTATGTATATGTATCCCATAAGATCATGTTATATAACTTAATATATAAAATAAACTTTAAAAAATAGCAGAAGGGGACATCAGAGAAGAAGTGAGAGCATTTTTTGCTTGGTTAACTAAGGTAAAGAGTTAAGATGATTCCTTTATGACAGTACCTCTCATTTGTCATGAGAATGTGCTGAGAATCTCCATGAAGGAGCTATGTTATGCAATATTGTTCAAACATATTTTTGCAGAGCTACTTGCAGGACTGGCGTTCTGCAGGGCAGACTTCGGGAAATGGTCATCCAGACAAATTATAGTCCATATGCCATATGTAAGGGGGGGAAGTGCTGTTAAAGAGCATAAGACCGATAGACAGGAGCTTCAAATTTAGTCCAACTGTCGATAATTTTATTATTGGAGTTTATTGCTTCATCTAGAAATTTAAGGAATTGAGTTAAACATAGTGTTTTGATCTTGAAAATTCTAAATATTTTGAAAAGCTTGGGCTAGTTATAATATAGTATCATAGAAAGTTATCCCTAAGCAAAGAAAATTGTATTGTTGCTCTAGAAACTCACTGATTATATTTTCAAGTCTGAAGTTATTCAAGACATTTTAATATTTTGCATATAAGATTTATTTTGAAATGTATCCTCTCACTTAAGTGTCCTATTTAAGCTTTTGTTCAGATTAAAATTGAAACTCTCCTCGAATATTACATCACTGGCTTTAGATATCCTGGGCTTGACCAATGCTTCTCAAACTTTAATGGACATTGTATCACCTGCGTATGTGGTCAGAATGCAGATTCTGATCACATAGGTCTAGAATACTGTCAGATTCTGCACTGGCCATGAACTCTCAGGTGATCATGCTGCTGCGGGTCTGCAGGCAGTGACACCATAACACCAACCTGAGTTTTAATTCATTTTCTACAACTTCTCGTCATTGTGAGACTGATCAAGTCAATAAATATTTCTGTTCCTCTGTTTACTCATTGTCAAATAGTGATCACACACTTGCTTTAATGGCCTCACAGAGCTATTGTGAAGATAAATGAGATTTTATGTGATGATCTACTAAAATTTATAAACATCCACATTGTTCTTTTTTTTCTAACACAGATTAAATGGTTCACTCAATGGGTATTTTCAAATCTTCTTTCTCATGATATATGTGATATATGTCATCATTTTCTGACTTTTTTCACATAATTATGTCTCTCTAATAACTCACTGATCCATAGAAATGCTCTGATTAGGGGTTTGGAATAGTTAGGTATGGGGAATAAAGGGAAAATATAGATGTTTAAAAATCATAGTGATTTTTACTATATCAATTACTGTATTTTACTATGCTGTAAATACTTTATTAAATAAAGGTATAGTAGAGTCAAACCTTTCACTGCTGAAAGTGACTTCACTTGTGCTATCCCATATTTAAATGACTTCAGTGTGTGATAGAGAAAACAGTTTTGAAAAGACAATTTTCCTAGAAAAGATAATTGTCCTAGGTCACACAGCATGTTAGTCAAGAACAACGCTGTACCAAAGCTCAGGATGACAGAAAACTTACTAATTTTTGAGAAAAGAAAACATCTGTCTCATAAATGTGTTTAAATATGGTGAAGATGAAGACTTTGATTATATTTCAGAAACAGATTGGACAACCTAATGCAGGGAATGCTATTTTAACAGGTAACCTGTAAGTTGTCAAAATTCCACTAGATGGCAGATGAAATCCAATGTTAAATACAGGAGCGTGACAAGGAGCAAAAATGGAAACAAGTAATTTCTTTATTGAAACACTGGGCCTCTGACTTTGGCACATTTATTCAGTGTATTAATATAGCACCTATCACTGATTTAACATATAGAGATAGGCTTCATATAAAACATTTCCTATTCATTTTTTAAATAGAACTAATGACATGGCTATACATGCATGTTACTAAATGGGAAATTATTTGATATAGTGAGAAAGCATAAAAAAAGACTTGAGTCCTGGTCATAGTTTTGACACTAAATAAAGAAGTGACCTTGAGTAAGTTATTTCACTTGTCTGAATCTCATCTTCTCACCCAAAAAATGTAGACAATAAATAATAATGCACCCCTAATATGTAGGGCAGTTGAGGTTATACGGAAATTGGCTTTATAAACTACAAAGCACTACACAAGTATTAGTTACTGTTATTTCAAAGCTCCTTTTCCCTTTCTTCACTGAGGCGGTGGACCATGAGCCTCAAATCAGGTAAGCCCTCCTTCACCAACCTGCCACTCTAAGCCCTCTCAGTGCCCTCAAGCTCTGGGAATCAACATCTTTCACTCATTCTGGCTAGTGTTTATTTTGGCTCTTATATGCCTTTGGACTTCTGCAAGTTTCTCTGCTCTGGTTAAAACAGTCTGCTGCTCTATTACTGAGTGTCACAAGGACTTTTGTTCCCTCTGTGGGTTAAAGTGTCACTTGGTGCTCATGGAAGAAAAATCGGGAAACTTCTTCATTTTGCTGGAGTCACTTAATTTTCAAATCTATGTGACGGAAGCCACATAGTGCCCTTCACACTTTCTCTGTGTTCCTTCACACTTTCTCTGCCCTTCTAGGATTTTTTACAGTAAGTTTAGGCCTCTCTGCTGGTACAGTCTAAATTCCAGTAATTCAAAGACTCAGCAACAGTCCAAACTCTATATTCTCATGAATAATATTGCAAACCACATCTCAGCAATAACGTTTAAGATTGATTCAAATTAATGACTACAGTCTGACAGTGCATAGAATATCTATCACAGGCAATACTTAAAGAAAATTTGTGCTATCCCATATTTAAGAGGGGATAGCATGTGACTTGTCAGATCTGTAGCTGCTTAGCAGAATCGCTGGAGAATATTTCCCAATGAAGGCTGTATCCATGGCTTATTACTGGGGGAGAATTGGTCACATCCATTAATCAGAGGTTGATCTAGAGACTGTATGCAGAATAGTGGGAGTTTTGCATGATCTATGTAAAAACATATCTGCTACTTACAGGCTGTTAGAAAGGTATGTTCTATTGTGGAAACTTTTCCCCTATCCTTTTGCTAAGAATTGTTCACAATGCAACTTAAGATCCTCAACTGTGAACATTATTATAAACACATACTTGCCCTCATTTTTGAGGGGGTGAAGTTGATCCACTGTGATTTCTCTCTGGTAGCATGCCATTCCCAATTTTCCAGTAGTGACCCTGTATTCAAGCTTTCCACTTTTTCCTACCCATCAAATTCTACCTCCTGAACTTGAATTTACACTGAAACATAAATACTTGATAAGTTCAGAGTAAATTAATTACTTCTTCCAAAGCTTTTCACATTTCAAAGCAATCAGAACAGGATAAGGCAGGAAGAGGAAGAAAGGTAGATATTTTAACTGGCCTTTAAGGCCCCTAAAATTCCTGCTGCCCTCTTCCCCTCACCTCCCCCAGCCCTGCCCCGCCACACACAGAAGACTGAGGTCTCCAGCATGTTCATCTATATAAATACTTAAGTTTATTTTTGTTACTAAATGGTGACAAATAACTAGACAGAGTTGCAAGAAACTGAACAAGTATGTTTGGAATGACTCAATCTGAAGCATAGGCAATGCATGTACACTTAACTTTAATGGCTTCAGGAACACATCTCAAAGATATAAGTAGCCAAAAGCCCATATGATTTTCAACTGCACACGGTGCCCCGTAAAAGTTAGGACACTCCCGCTGGGTGTGGCTCACGCCTCTAATCCCAGCACTTTGGGAGTCCAAGGTGGGCAGATCACGACGTCAGGAGAACAAGGATATCCTGGCTGACAAGGTGAAACCCCGTCTCTACTAAAAATACAAAAAATTAGCCGGCGTGGTGGTGGGCGCCTTTAGTCTCAGCTACTCAGGAGGCTGAGGCAGGAGAATCCCTTGAACCAGGGAGGCCGAACTTGCAGTCAGCAGAGATCGCGCCACTGCACTCCGGCCTGGGCGACAGTGAGAGACTGCATCCCCCACCCCCACCCCCCAAAAAAGTTAGGACACTCCATATAACAAACTGTGCTTTTAATTGAAAACTCTGAAGTTGAAAGTGGCAAGAACAGATCATCTAAAATGCAAGGGCTACTATGTTATTAAACAGCTTTTCACTTGAGCAACCCCAGAATGAATGGCGGCAGAATCATTTACATAGACTGAGCAATAGAAAAGAGGCTAGGTGTTGAATATATGCGGTTATATACTAATAACCTTGTCTATTACAATGCTACTTTCAAGTTCAAGTTAGAGAAATACTTTGGGAATACTGGTAAGTATAGCAGGGTCTAAAGCAATATAGAATGGGGCTTCTGATAAGTTGAGAGAGAACCTTGGCATATTCTGCTCACCCCTCTTAACATCATTGGTTAGAGACTGAAGGACAGCTGTCATCCTGTCACAACATGCCCAAAGAACCCACAAGTGTCACCCTCTAACTCAGAGCAAACAGACTACCCTGTCAGCAATTTCTCACATTGCTTTTCATCCACCAATAGGCTTATTTTCATGTACTGCCATCTAAATCTCTTCATTTTTGTGTCAGCACAGAAAGTATCCTTTTTATCTAAGATTAATTCTTCCACCTAAGCAAATGAGTGTGCTAAAATATTTTCTATCTTTAAACTAAAACAAAAATCCATCCACTATTGGAATTCTAGGCAAGTGGTCATAACCACCATTCATAACCACCATTATCATCCTTATGTGGAAAGGATGTTTCTATCTTGCCAGCCTCCTCACCCCTACACCACAGTCTATTCTTAACCCAGCAGTGAGTGCCCCTGTTAAAATATTGTTCCATGTCACTCCTGTGCCTAAAACCCTAACTCAGGGTATAAGCCAAAGTTCACAAAACGTCCTTCAAGATCACAGGTAATTGGTCCACCTTTCTTTAACTCTGATCTTACCTTCTATTCCTTTCCCTGTCCATCACTCAGTTCTAGATTCCCTG
>NW_012121154.1:6433182-6447746 GCF_000951035.1 Colobus angolensis palliatus | reverse complement strand
ATCCTTACGCTTATCTCTCAACAAGGTGTGTCCTTGCTCTCTCCCTCCCTCTCTCTCCAGATAGATAGATAGATACATACATACATACATACATAGATGAAGTTTGCGTGCAATGAAGAATTGTGTGTATGTGCTTGTATATGCAGAAAGAGAGGGAGGAAGAAGAGGAGAACAGGCATTTTAGTCTATTTGTATGTGATATAAGCCTGAGCTCCTATAGCAGTGATAGGCTCATAGTAGATATTCAGGAAATATGTGTTGAATGAAAGGAATAGTGATATTGGCATAGACTAAGAGAGCTGACATTGGAGATGGAGAGGAGTGGATAGATTTGAGCATATGAAGGAGACAGAAATGTCAGGATTTGGTGAGTAACTGGCTATGGTATGTTAGAGGGGGATGAGCTGTCAAATTAGACTGAGAGGAGACAGAAAACCCAGGAGAGGAGTGATGTAGTGGGAGCCAAAGGATGAACTCCTCCTGGGGTTTAGGGGAATAGTTAGTATTAATAGTATCAAAGTGAGATAAGGACCAAAAAAACACTTCATTGGATCTGGTGGCTTGAATAACACTATGAGAACAAGTTTGATGTAACTCAAATGTTCTATGATCACTCTCCCACCATGCTGCTTCTTACCAAATAAGCCTCCTTTTTCCTCCTCTCTCTGACCAGCAGCCATATAAATGCAGGCAGATACTTCTAACTCTTAGTATGCAGCAGAAGTGATGTTGCAAGACTGCCTAGGATGGGTTATAAAAGGTGATGCAGCTTCTGCCTGGCTTTGTCTTTCTATTCAGACGTGTCCCTTTGGAACACTGGCCATCATGTAATCAGCCTGGCTATCTTGAAACTACCATGCTAGACAGACCATATAGAAGTAGAGAAATGCCTATAGAATCCCAACATGTCCAGTCTCCAGCTGTACGAGTTCTCTCAGCCCACTTCAACATGTGAGTGAGGCTTTTGAGATGACTTCAGCAGCAATCGCCATCCCATTATAACAACAACAGACACCTGTGCTAGTCAGCTCAGCTTCCCTAACAAAATATTATAGACTGGGTGGCTTAAACAAGATATTTATTTTCTCAGAGTTCTGGAGGCTGAAAGTCTAAGATCAGGGTGCCACTGTGATTGGGCTCTGCAGAGGACTCTCTTCCCGGCTTGCAGACAGCTGCCTTCTCGCTGTATCCTCACACGATAGAGGGAGAGAGCTAGGCCTGGTGTCTCTTCTTATAGACAGTACTAATCCCGTTGGACCAGGGTCTCACCCTTATAACCTTATAACTTCATCTAACCCTAATTACCTCCGAGAGGCCCCATCTCCAAATACATTACATTTAGGGGTTAGAGTTTCAATTATGAATTTGGGGGTGAGGAATGGACACAAATATTCAGTTCATGAACAGAAACTCCCATCTGGAATACCTACCTGAGGCCAGTCCACACCAGAACCATGAGAGATAATAATAATAAAGGATCATTGTGGTTTTATGCACTAAATTGAGGATACTTTAATATACAGTAGAAAACCAGAACTCTGGCCAGGCATGGCAGCTCACACCTGTAATTCCAGCACTTTGCGAGGCCAAAAGGAGAGTACTTCCTGAGCCCAGGAGCTCAAGACCAGCCTGGACAAGATGGTGAAACCCCATCTCTACAAAAATACAAAAATTAGCAAGGCAAGGTGGCGCACGCTTGTTGTAATCCTAGCAACTTGAGAGGCTGAGATGGGAGGATTACTTGAACCCAGAAGGCAGAGGTTGCAGTGAGTCAAGATCATACCACTGCACTCCACTGTCTCAAAAAAGAAAGGAAAAAAAGAAAACCAGAACTCCCGTTCATCTTTCAGACTTCTGCCAGCTATTCCTGCAGAGAAGAACTTTCTGCTCTTTACCACTTCTTTCACCCAGGTACAAGGTAACTATACATCCTTTGTGTTCCCCCAAACATTTTATTTTGCTTTAACATGGAGTTTTCACAAACGAGTACAATTGTCTGTATTTCCTACAAGAATTACTGGAGGCAGACAATATAGAAGTCATAAAAAATGTTGAAAAGATAGATAAGCATTTAAAACCTACACACATCATGTCTGAAGAATAGACTTGTGGGTAGAGAGGAAGTAGAAATTGCATCAGATGTGGAAGGGGCAATAGGGGCAATATTTTATACCTAAAGAAAATCAACATCAGTTTTACCCTCCACCTTCAGTCAGCCCATAAGTATCTATGAGAAAGAGAGAGAGAGAGAGAGAGAGTGCATATGTATGTGTACAGGGTTGCCCCATGAGAGAGACAGAGAGAGAGAGAGAGAGAGAGAGTGTGTGTGTGTGTGTCTACAGGGTTGCCCCACCTAAACTGACCCAGAAGTCTAGATGAATTTTAATGAGGCACAGACCTAAAGGAGAGCATCATCACAACAGTGTGCTTGCTTTTCATATTATATAATGATTTAATGTAACCACAGATGGTGATTAACACTGCAAACATTAAACAGAAGAAAGATTCCAAATGTATTAACTTAATCAAAGCATATTTATTGAATATCTGCTATGTGTCTGGAACTATCCTATTTGTTTTAGGAGAAATGAGAGAATATAAATAAGGAAGTCTTCAAGGAAGTAATTTTCTAGTTAGTGAGATAAGACAAACACAAAAGAAACTTAATGGAAGAGATAAATGGCTTATTTGAGCATATTAAGATATAATACAACCCAGCAGGAAATAATACACGTAAATAGTTTCCAAGGCTACGTTCAGAAATATTTTCTCAATGTAGTTACCAGGGGTGGGGGAAAGCAGGGGTTGGCAATGGGGAGATGGAAGTTAGAGGATACAGAGTAGCAGATATTAGGATGAACAAATCTAGCAATCTAATGCAGATGAGGTTTAGAGTTAATATACTAGCCAGATGTGGTGGCTCATGCCTGTAACCCCAGCACTTTGCGAGGCCAAGGCAGGCAGATCACCTGAGGTCAGAAGTTCAAGACCAGCCTAGTCAACATGGTGAAACCCCATCTTTACTCAAAACACAAAAATTAGCTAGGCATGGCGGCGCACGCCTGTGCTGAAGGCTGAGGCAGGAAACTCACTTGAACCTGGGAGGCAGAGGTTGCAGTGAGCTGACATTGGGCCACTACACTCCAGCCTGGGTGACAGAGTGAGACTCTGTCTCAAATAATAGTAATAATAACAGTAATAATAATATATTGTATTCAGAAATTGTGTGAAATGAATAGATGTTAGCTGTACTTGCCACACACACTCAAAAAAGGGTAACTATGTGAGATGATGGATATGTTAATTTGCTTCACTCTGGTAACCATTTCACTATCTCTATGTATCCCATATCATGTTATATACCTTAAATATAGACACTAAAATTTATTAAAACATTTTTTTCAAACTTGGGCGTTTAAGACTTGGTAATATGAGTGATTGCAAGCTGAAACACAGAAGGGATTGCTTATATTTACACATTTTTAAAATACCACAATTACAAAAACAAAGATATTCCAAAATAAGAACTCTTGAATTTTCTTATTAAGAGAAACAGCAGTGTTCTCCTATGGGCTCTAACAACACATCTGCATACTGATTTTCCTTCTCAGCTTTTATATTTAAAGGACATGTATCGGCTTCTCCTTAGTGTTTTTAAGGCCCCAACACTTTCAAAACTTGTATGTGATCTATGGGGAAATATGCTTGATATCAAACTTGATTCAGGCCATCAAGTAAAATCTCAACATTTCTTACTGTTCCTTCTGAAAGTCACAATTCCTATTCCAAACAGTTATTTCTTATTCTTTTTTAGGCTTTGAGGCCAAGCTTGATAATTTTGCTCAATAAAAATTGTGCTGTTTTTAGTTTTTCATAAAAAGTTAATATAAAAGTAGAAGCATAAAAAATACACTAGAAGCATAATGGAGTATAGAAATGTGTAAAATGAATTACCTTTCTTTATCCTGACCTTTTTATTCTTTATATTAGTTGATGGCTCCTTCCCTTACCCAGCTGTGAATAAGATCAACTTAAGTTGCTTTCAGTTTAGTGGGGATACAAACAAGCATGTAGGAAATTCTGATACATTGTTAAAATCAGGGAAGGGCAAGAAGCCTGCGGAAAAAATCAGACTCAGAAAACTGAAAAACAACCAGGAAGCATCAGAAAAATTAGCTGTTAATGAAACCAAAGCAGAGGGAATTCTAAGCAGAATTAACATCATATGAAAAGACTTAGGAGTGAGATTCACTGGAAGAGTAAAAACAAGTTTCATATGGCCATAGTTTCCAGCGCAAGTTAGGGACTGGCAAGAATGGAGCTGAGAAGATGAACAGCGGGCTGAACAAGGAAGGATTCTGTAAATCAGGCTAAGAATCACTGAACCTGCGAGGGTAAGGTGTAGACATTGGGGGTTTTGGGTAGGAGGATGACACAACCAGATAATATTTAGAGGATCATTCTGGCTATTGTGTAACACATTTACTGAAGGATGTTATAACAAGTTCCATAAAATATATTAGTGATCTGAACTAAGCTAGTAGATATGGGATATGAGAGGATTTTTATTTAGATAGATTAGATATTTAGATAGATTAGATACTTGCGTAACTTGACATAGGCAACACAGAAGTAGACATAGTTTTGGCTGGGTGAAGTGATGTGTTCAACCTTAGAAGTACTGCTAGGTGCATATAGAATGTATAAGTGTACCTCAAGAGAGAAAAAGAGAACTGGATAAAGATATAACGGAAGCCATGGACATGAATGAAATCATGCAGAGGAAGAATAAATAAATAAAACAAAGAAAAGGGAGTAAAAATAAATAAATAAAACATAAACCAGTCTAAACAAAGTCCCAAGGAGTATTAACTTTAAAGATGGGGCTGGAAGAAGCAGCATTTCCAAAGGACTTAGAAAGAACGCCAGGAAAAGGAAGAGGAGAACAGCCACAAAAGGTAACAGAAGAGTGTGCTTTAGGGAGAAGCATTGGTGATGAGTAGCCCCCATCCTTGTGAGAGACTGTAGAGGGAAGCAATTGCAGTAGAATCATGGTCAAGGAAACCAGATTGCTAAAGAGTGAGTGAAGTGTTAAGTATTTAAAACATATATGAAACTCTTTCAAGAGGTATGGCCACAAAAAGGAAGTCATCAACTAATTTTCATCATATATGTAAATTAAAACACTAAAAGAAGGTATCCAGGATATTGTGACATGGAGAAAGTCTCCTTACTGTTCCTCTTTAAGGGCAATCTAAGCGAGCATGCTTTGTCTTATCTGCAAGCAGACTATCTTCATGAGTGTTAGAAAGCCCAAAAACCCAACTTAGCACTAACATACAAGGGTATGCTCCCACACTGTATCTGTCTCACCTTTACTCAAGTGAAGTTACAGTTTCTAATCCCTTTGCTTTTTTCCTTCCGTTCATAATCAACGTAAAATTGGATCCTCCATTGTGACTGGGGTGAGGTAATATGTAAAAAGAGATCACTGAACCTGGGGGTTGGTAAGAATCCCTCCTTTTCTTTCTTGTGGCAGCAGATAGAAGGAATTTGGGCTTGAAGAACTTCTAGAGCTCTCAGGACAATCACCAGAAATAGACTTAACCTTGCCAGTGCTTCATGACATTTCAGTACTTTGAAAGCTGCAGTCAAGAAGGGTGGTGATCTCTTGATGAATTTCAAGGTTCATTTTCTGATCAGGTTGAGTAAAGTCTCTTTTATGGACACAACTATTCTATCCCAGGAGCTTCCTCAATTGAGTGTCCTACCCATATTTTCTTCTGGATGTTATGAAGGTGATATGGTTAGGCTTTTGTCCCCACCCAAATCTTATCTTAAATTGTCTCCATAATCCCCATGCATCATAGGAGAGACCTGGTGGGAGACGACTGGATCGTGGAGGCAGTGTCCCCACGCTGTTCTCGTAATACTGAGTTCTCACGAGATCTGATGGTTTTATAAGTCTCTGACAGTTCCTACTACACCCTATCTCTCCTGCCACCATGTGAAGAAGGTCCTTGCTTCCTCTTCACCTTCCTCCATGATTGCAAGTTTCCTGAGGCCTCCCCAGCCATGTGGAATTGTGAGTCAATTAAACTGCTTTCCTTTATAAATTACCCAGTCTTGGTGTTTCCTTATACCAGTGTAAGAAAGGACTAAAACAGAAGGCAAAGCTACTTTGGAATCATAATGGATTCTCATACTGTAATCACTCAGGATAACCTATCACTGAGACAAACATGTGCAGTGACCCTGTCTTTACTGGGATGAGTTCACCTTAATCATTTTGATTGAAATGATTACCTATAGTGGCATTTTACCAGGTGGGGAAAAAAAACTATTCAAGATTGTTAATCTCCTTACAGATAACAGAAGTTCGATATCTCAAAGAAATAGAAAATGAGCCTAATTTGAGGTTCAGTCACAATATCTCAATTTATTTAAAAACCAGTCAAGTTTCAGTTATTTTTTGATGGACACTCTGTGTGATCTGATATACTGCTATGCTTGTATGAATGTCCCTTCCCAACTCAAAAGCTTTTCTGGTCTGGCACAGGTCACCAAAATAGATGGATTTACCAGAATCTGCATTTTTACATATTTTTGACCAACATCAGAAATTTCTGTTGAGAACATACAGTCAGTATTGAATCTTTATCTTATAACACACACACACACACACACACACACACACACACACACCTCAAAATGGATTGAAGACTTAAACATCAGACCTGAAACCGTAAAAATCCTAGAAGAAAACATAGGCTAAAAGCTTCTTGACCTTGGTCTGGGCAATGATATTTGGGATATCCTACCAAAAGCTCAGGGCACAAAAGTTACAATAAAGTGGGACTACAGCAAACTAAAAAGCTTCTATGCAAAAAAGAAACAAGTACCAAACTGGAAAGACTGTCAAGAGATTGAAAGAAAATATTGCAAGCCTTGTGTCTGATAAGGATTTAACATCCCCAACATATAAAGAGCCTACACAACTCAACAGCCAAAAAAAGAAAAGAAAAGAAATCTAATTAAAAAGTGGAAAATGGTCAAAGGACCTGAATAGACATTTTTTCAAAGGAGACAAAAATGGCCAACAAGTGTATGAAAAGATTCTCAACATCAGTAATCATCAGGGAAATGCACAGCAAAACCACAGTGAGCTATCACCTCATACCTGCTAGGATGGCTGTTAACAAAAAGATAAGAGATAACAAGTGCTGGCGTGGGTGTGGAGAAAAGGGAACTTTAGCGTGCTCTTATGGGAATACAATTATGGGAAAAAGCATGTAGATTCATCAAAAATAAAAAAAGTAACAATTAACAATAGAATTACCATATGATCCAGCAATTCCCCATCTGGGTATATACCAGAGGAAATGAACTCAGTACCTCAGAGTGGTATTCTGCACTCCCGTGTTCATTGTAGTATTATTCATAATAGGCAAAATGAGAAAACAACCTAAGTTTTGTAGACAGCTGAATGCATAACAAAATTGTGGTATGTTATGAATACATATAAAACTTCTATATGTTTAAGGCTACATAATAATTATCCTCATTTTGTGTGTGTGTATATGCAAAACAGGTTATATATAACTTGTATGTAACATATATAACATACACACACAAAGTGAGATATTATGCAGCCTTAAAAAAGGAAATTCTGCTACTTACAAAAACACGGATGAACCTGGAAGACATTATGCAAAATGAATAAACCAGACATGGAAATTTTCTAACAGAACATTTCAGGTGCTCTCATGATAACAACAATAAAGTAAGTGGGGAAATGAATATGTTAATTTGCTTATTTTAGTCCAGATGTGTATCAAAACATCATGTTTTACATATTAAATATATGGTTTTTATAAAAAATAAAAAATATGTGTTAAACAAAGTGAATTATTTCAGAACCTCAATTGACTTATATCATAATCCAATAACACTTCACTGAGGATCAACTCCTAGAGGGCAGAGTCCTTTCCACATGGTTATCTCCTTTTTATTGTCTGGCATGTTTGCCTACACATAGTAATTTCTCAATAACGTTTTAGGGATTTTAAATTGCTCCATAAGAACAAATGCCTAGATAATACTGGAGAATTAGAACAAGGGAATTTTCTAGCTGTGTGCCAAAGAAGATAACATTATCTTCTTAATATCTTAACATTATCTTATTATTATTAATATGGGAGGTATTGCAAGAATACGACTTTAATAACTGTACCATATAATTCTGATAATTTCTGGTCAGAGCTGTACTTTTCATGTTAATAGCAAGCAATTTCAAATGCTGAAAGTATAATAAATGCTGCAGTCTTGTCTGTTATAAATGCATGTTTGTTATTACCAAGCAGCTCTAGTTTTCAAGTGAATTCTTACAGTGATCTAACTCCTTGTGTGCACAATTAACTCTGCTTGGCTCCTCAAAATCCCTGGGGCACCTGTTGGCTCTCTGCTCACACTTGGTCCCCCTGTGGTGTAGTCATCACATCACACACCTCATTGTCAGGCACACCCGCTTGAACCCTTTCTTCCCCTGAATCACATGCAATACTGCCAACCTCTGTGTCATCTTCTTGAGTCGCTACTCCCTAGTGGTCTTGCATCTGGCAGAAGAACTTGGAGAATCAGGAGTCAGGCCCAGAATTCCTGGATATCTCTTGTTGCCAACTGGGATTCACATTTGGGTTGGACTAATCATGTTTTTGCCATTCCTGAACTAAGTGCAGTGGACCTAAGTGTATCCTGCTGACTAAATCCTAAATCCCCAAGCCTCCTGCTGTACACAGCCAAACTTTACAATTCCTAATGTTTATTCCTTATTCCATTGTACTAGGTCACTCCCATTTTCTTCTTTATTTTAACCATTATTCAATAGAGATAATACTAAATGTAACTCAAAGAGTTTTATCTTGTCAGAGTATTGAAAAGTGAGGTAAAAGAATTTTAAGGCAATAAAGCAGCTTTTTTAAATTTTTAAATTTTTATTATTATACTTTAAGTTCTCGGGTACATGTACACAACATGCAGGTTTGTTCTATATGTATACATGTGCCATGTTGGTGTACTGCACCCATTAACTCATCATTTACATTAGCTATATCTCCTAATGCTATCCCTCCCCGCTCCCCCCACCCCATGACAGGCCCCACTGTGTAATATTCCCCACCCTGTGTCCAAGTGTTCTCATTGTTCAATTCCCACCTATGAATGAGAACATGCGGTGTTTGGTTTTCTGTCCTTGCGATAGTTTGCTCAGAATGATGGTTTCCAGCTTCATCCATGTCCCTACACAGGACATGAACTCATCCTTTTTTATGGCTGCATAGTATTCCGTGGTGTATATGTGCCACATTTTCTTAATCCAGTCTATCATTGATGGACATTTGGGTTGGTTCCAGATCTTTGCTATTGTGAATAGTGCCGCAATAAACATACATGTGCACGTGTCTTTATAGCAGCATGATTTATAATCCTTTGGGTACATCCCAGTAATGGGATGGCTGGGTCATATGGTATTTCTAGTTTTAGATCCTTGAGGAATCGCCACACTGTCTTCCACAATGGTTGAACTAGTTTACAGTCCCACCAACAGTGTAAAAGTGTTCCTATTTCTCCACATCCTCTCCAGCACCTGTTGTTGTCTGACTTTTTAATGATCGCCATTTTAACTGGTGTGACATGGTATCTCATAGTGGTTTTGATTTCCATTTCTCTGATGGCCAGTGATGATGAGCATTTTTTCATGTGTCTGTTGGCTGCATACATGTTTTCTTTTGAGAAGTGTCTGTTCATATCCTTCGCCCACTTTTTGATGGGGTTGATTTTTTCTTCCTTTCTAAGTTGGCAAGGCCAATTTTACTTTGGATGTGACTGAATTTTAAATTTTCAAAAGCAATGTTCTCCAACACATGATCTTGGAATATGATTTTCAAAGCATGTTAATAGTATTTACTCAAAGAAAGTAAAAATTTCAACAAGGAGCTAAGTGGGCTGTGAGAATAACTGAGCAAAGCTGGATGGAATATACAAAATTAAATCAGTGCTTTATTGCAAAATTCTTTAGCCATTAGTAAACAACAACACAATGTGCATACTTGAGAAGACAGGAATGCAGCGTGCAGCATTTCTTGCTTGAGCCTAGTGGGTTGAGATTGGGGTTAGTGTTTCACAGAACATGGTTAGAAGAAATATTTTTCTGAGGGCATCACTACTGACAGGCTCACATAAGTCACGCATATACATGAGCTATCCAATTGCTGATCAGTTTAATTTGCTTTAGCTCTAAGACTGGGGAAGACTATCACCTGCGTTATTCTCCGGTGCCTCTATGGACTCCAGTACAATAGAATACTAATTAGTTGACTGGCTAAAATAGGTCATGGGTTAACCAGTTAACACGTTAAGATCAATGTCAATTGGCAAGTTCTATCCAGATTGAAATGCAAAGCATTTCTATTGCAGGTTAACTAATAATCTTTTTGGTCCTACCGAGCACTTTAGCTAGTTAGCATTATCATTCAAGTAATCCATATAAATAGGAAACATAATAAGGAATATGTGCCTATATGCCTAGGCAGGTGTAATTTTCTTTAAAAATTAAAAGGGTTTTTTTTGTTGTTGTTTTTGAAACAGAGTCTGGCTCTGTCACCCAGGCTGGAGTGCAGTGGTGTGATTTTGGCTCACTGAAACCTCCGCCTGTGGGGTTCAACTAATTATACTGCCTCAGCCTCCGGAGTGGGATTACAGGCATGTGCCACCATGCCTGGCCATTTTTTTATGTAATTTTATTACAAAAGGAGTTTCACCACGTTGGCCAGGCTGGTCTCAAACTCCTGGCCTAAGGCGATCCACCTGGCTCGACCTTGCAAAGTGCTGCGATTACAGGCTGGGATTACAGGCATGAGCCACCACATCCAGACTAAAAATTAAAAGTTTGTACTGTATTGTTCACATTGTGATGCAACTTTCCACATGTATTTCCAGAATCAACTATGTATCAAGGAATGTTGAAAGCATAAAATGAGATCGGGTGAATTCTCTCCCATTGTCATTCTTGTGGTAAGAGAATGAATGGTGGGGAGAGAAGCTAAGAGGAGAATCTGCTCTGTCTCAGTGCTGTATTGTCTCCTGAAACAGAATATCAAGTTTTTTTTCTTATCCACATGTGAAAAGGCCTTCAATTCTTATAAATAAGGGTATCATGTTAGTTCTAAAAGATGATTTTGAGTGTTCCGCTCATCTTCTATGTTTGAGGAACAGCATTATCTCTGGTTCTGTGAGCACTACTATTTCAGGACCAAGTGTCCTGGTGCTGATGAGTTGCCACACTCTGAGCAGTGGTGATATTTAACAGAGTATGCCTTAAAACAGCATCTATGGCTACAAATTGATGAGGGTGCCAATCATTCCTTAAAGCCTAGTAAGCAAGGAATCCAATTTTCTCCTTCCAAATTTAAGGAGTATAGTATCAAAGAGATGGGAAGTGAAAACTTTCAGACTCAGCAATCACTGAGGATGGTTTCATCTAGACAATTCATTGAAGCAAGAAAGTGAGGACTAGGAGTTGTAGTATTCTGTAAAATATTTACCGATTTTGACAGAAGTCATATAAATATATCTATGTCATACATTTATAACTTATAAAATTTTAGTGTACTCATTATGAAATATTTAAATGTAATTAGAAGAAATATTAAAAATGTAATTAGAAGAAATGTAAATTGTAAACATATCTTTGGATACAAATTTTAGAAAATAAAGTTAATTAACATAAAGTTAATAAACATAAAGTTAATATGATATGGACCTTTATTGAATCATAAATAATGAAAATGAAATACTATTTGATCATTGTAAAGTTCAACCTCATATATGTATATAAATTATCCATAAAACTAAAAAGTAGAAACAACTCAAATATCCATCAACTGATAAGTGGATAAATTTAAGATGATACATCCATACAACAGAAAATTAAGCAATAAAAAAAATGAAATACTCGTATGTGCTACAACATGTATGAACATTGAAAACATTATGCTAAGTGAAAGAAACTAGTCACAAGTGACCATATATTGTATAATTCCATATATCTGAAATGTCTAGAATGAGAAAACCCATAGAGATAGAACACAAGCTAGTGGCTGCCTGGAGTGGAAGAAGGGGAAGAGGATTAAAACTGACTGCCACACACTACAGAATTTCTTTTCGAGGTGATAAAAATATACTAGATTATGGTGGTAGTTGCATAATTAATATACATCTAAATGGGTGAATTGAATGGTATATAAATTATATTTCAAAAAATCTCTATATACACACCCCCAACTAGTGTGCCTTTGAGTCATAAGAATATTTTCATGCAATTTTTAATATGCTAATTAAAAGCAATTTATGCCTCTATACCAGTTAAAGGAAGAATGCTGAGGTATTTTAACTAACTCCAAGGATTTCCTTCTACCTTTTTATTCTTCAAATAATCCCAACTCTCCTTTGATAACTTTGGTTAGACAATTTTTTTTTTAAACAAGGATAACAATTTTTTATTGGCAAGCATTGTATTTTGTTTCAAAGTACACTTTCCAGTTTGTTTTTGTCTTTCTTGGTTCATAGGCACAGTCAGATGCAGAAGTACCAAAAACAGTTTCTGTCATGTTGAAATCCTGTTGATTTGGAAAATCCAATGTCTAAATTAGAGAACTTTTCTTTCTTTCCTTATACTGCAAGTTACTCAATGTGACAGTACAGTATGACTCACAGAAGCACAGATCTGCCTACGATTGCAGGCTGTGGGTGGATTGGAGTCAAGGAAGAAAAAAATGGAGTAAGAGATTCACATGCTTTGAATTCAAGGCATAAGGGTGAGATTTTCAAATGTCAAAATAACCTGGCATCACAACAAAATTGTATGTAGTTTGCAATACAAAAATGTTTTAAAATAATTTAAAAATAATTTAACAGGGACAATTTTCAGAATACCAGCCTGGCAGTCATCACTGTTATTGCAACTGCACAGGCATCTGGGTGCTACTCCGGTCAGGATCACTGTGGATGACCTTGTTTTCTAAGCCAGGAGGATTCTTGATATAAGCCTCTTCTGTCAATCACATGTCTAGTACAGCCAGGGTCTTTGACTGTCTGAAAGCCCCATCATTGTCACCTTCTTAGTCTCTGCTACTCTCTGGGAAGCCAGAGAGATTCCCCGCTGCTCTAGGACCAGGAGAATTTCTTCCTTTCCTAGCCTCTAAAAATCTCTCCTCCCTCTTTCTTCCTCCCAGTTATTGCTCTCTTCTGATTCCCCAGCATGGTCCCCTCAAAGAACTCAGGCACTAGAAAACTAAAGCCCAGAGGCAATTTTTTCGAAGCAATTTAATTTTTAATCAAGCTATGCAAAAATCTCAAGGGGCAAGGAAGTACTATGGCCTGGGAGGAAGAGAGAAAAGAGAGAGCAAAGTAAACTATCTCTAATTTAACCTGCCATACTAGGACTTAATCTCTACCAGTTCACTCCAAATACTTCTTAGTTATATAGAACAAACCGTGTCATCCAGTTTGCTGCTGAATGACCTTTCACATCCTGGGCTGATATTAGTCAGAGGTGGTGATTGCTTAAGGTTCAGTTAAAGGAGCTCGGTTTGCTCCTTTGCTGTGTCTTTCAGTCATTCCATCAGCATGAGCCACTGCACTTTGTGCCAGTGTACTCTGTGCCCCTTCCCACTGGGCTCTGCGTTATGCATTCATCTTATCCCAACCACTGGGGCTTCCGTTAGTCAAACTTGCATTCCACATGACACATTTCCCCATCTGTGTCTTACTGTGAATTATTTTCTGCTGCTCTCTCATAAAATCTTTCACTGTCCTGGGTTATTCTCATTTCCTTAATTTGTAGACCACATGATGGTTAATGATTAGGATTACAATACATTTCTGTAATTTTAACATGGTATCTCCAACAGTCATTGTTTTGTGGCTACAATAACACATTCCAGATACATAAGATTGAAGGTTAAGTTAATTCACTTTTATTTAAATGGGCTTATTTCTTTTGGACATTTGTAGTCCAGCTGTAGAGTGTGAGTATGTGTATATGTGTGTGCGTAATGATAACAAATAACAGGGGAAATATTTGAGTCAACTGCTCACTTGGGAAGGGAAGTTAAATCCACAGTTGTCAGATAGATTCCTTAAAACCGTAAAAAGCCTAAATTAAATACCTGGATTAGTTCACCTTGGTGTAAAATGGGACATTCAAATTCCAGTCTCATTCAAGCCACATCAGTTACGTCTGCATTTTAGAGGTGTTGTTTTCTCTTCCTGAGCTAGTTGTACGTAATCCTTTAATCAAGTGAACATACCTTTTTTTTTATTTTTTGAGGCGGAGTCTCATACTGTTGCCCGGGCTGGAGTGCAGTGGCCGGATCTCAGCTCACTGCCACCTCCGCCTCCTGGGTTCAAGCAATTCTCCTGCCTCAGCCTCCCGAGTAGCTGGGATTACAGGCATGCCACCATGCCCAGCTAATTTTTTGTATTTTTAGTAGAGATGAGGTTTCACC